>NC_090174.1:24970523-25205523 GCF_024679245.1 Pseudorasbora parva | reverse complement strand
AAAACAAACCCACCCAGAGCTTTCTCTCCGGAGGTTTTGGCTCTTGCCCGAGGGACTGCGTTCAGATGCATGCTGGGAGTTATTGTGATTTGAAGCTTAGTTTTGAGTTTAATGTAATGGTGTGGTTAGCTTGTACCAATTACAACAGTGTCTCATGTAGAATGGGACAGTATTTAGCATGACAGTTACAATGTGTGAATGTTAAGCAAATGTGTTGCCACATATTGTAAAGCACAAGCATTTGTTAATGAGAAATTAAAAAACAAAAAACAAATCTTCATTATAAATATGTCTGGATTTATGCTTGATCGAACTTTAATTTAGGTAATTATTTGAATGCTTAATTGTGCTAATTCTGTTATAGAATATATATATAAAAAAGCTTGGTCCCAATGAATAGTGAAATCATTAATTTAGTTTGCTAAACTATTGTTTTAAGGTTTAAGGGTTTTCTTTCACATAAATATGCTTATGCAGCATTCAATTAAATTGATAAAAAATGACAATAAAGACAAAAAAAAGTATGTTACAGAATATTTCTAATTCAAATAAATGCTCAAATACTTTATATTAAGTGATAATAAAAATGCTTTTTAAACAGCAAATCAGCTTATTCAAATGATGTTTGGTGGACCATTTGAAATTGAAGACTAATAGTAATTCAGGTTTGCCATCACAGGAATAATTTACATTTTAATATAAAATAGGCATCAAGATAGATTTAATGACTTGCCCTGTTTATGCTTAAGGTGTAAGAGTTGCCTTTCTGTCTATACATATGAGAATATGACAGTAATACTGTACTTGTATCCTACATTCATCTGTGCATGTATATGGATCTTATCAGGTGATGCAGTGGTTTATGGCCGGGACACTGCTACAGTGGTGATTGAGGCCAATGATGATGCCAATGGAATATTCTCTCTGGATTCCACTCAGAAACCAGTGGAAGAGGGAAGAACCAATAACTTTTAGTGAGTCACCAAATCTCTACACCCTCTAATATACATTTGAACCAGATGTAAAGTTTACAGATTGCTTTTGATTAAAATAAATCAACATTGTCTTTTAGTATTAGAATAGAAGTAATCATGGTCTACTGTCTATGAACTTATGTTTCCATTTGTGTCTCCAGTGTTCTTCGAGAGAGAGGACACTTTGGCAATGTCACAATATACTGGCAGCTGTTTGCCAATGACACCCCCCTTGAACCTCACCAGGAATTTCTGAACACATCTGGTTCTATAGTGTTTCGCACAGGGGAGAAGACAAAACCTATTGTTCTTCAAGCCATCTCCGACAAGCTCCCAGAGTTCAATGAGTTTTATGAGCTCAGACTTATGAACATCTCAGGTAAAGTCAATGTCAGAGGCCAATGGTGTAGTTCATCATTCTTAAAGACCGCATGCAATCTACATGCTAGTCTACAGTCTTTCTCTTCTGGAAAAATGTACCAAAATAATGATGACTCAACCTAAAATACACATATTTTTGTCCAATCAAATGCTTACTAGATTGAGATTGATCCCACCTTAAATCAATTGCTGGTTTTAGTTACATTACAGTCCTGAACTACAGACTCTCAGGAAACAAACTAGCACAATGTGGTTCAAGACATCTAAACGTAACTTATTAATTAATGTAACTAAAACCTATCAGCTATTTCAAAAACTTGGGATGATCCCTTTGAAAAGTCTTGCCCAGTGCATCCACCATGAGGTCTTTAAGTTTTAAGATTAGTGTGTGCTAATCTATTATATCAGTTTCATCCGTGCTGGAAAAAAAAAAAACCTCCAGTATAAACCAGCATGAATTCCATGTTTGTTCAGGGTGGTTTATGCTGATATAGTGCTGGTCTTGCTGGTGGACCAGCATAGTTATGAAGGTATTCTTAACTGAGCTGGTGTGACCAGAAAACCAGCAACCAGCATCCCATGTAAAACAAACCTAATGCTGGTAACCAACATCATAAAATGTTGTCTGTAGGTGGATATCCTGGTGAAGGCGGAAAACTGGCAATGAAAGACCTCAAGGCATCC
This sequence comes from Pseudorasbora parva, assembly GCF_024679245.1. NCBI lineage: Eukaryota > Metazoa > Chordata > Actinopteri > Cypriniformes > Gobionidae > Pseudorasbora > Pseudorasbora parva. Next base: position 25,203,484 of record NC_090174.1, on the reverse strand, counting down.
GTTCTCATTCCCTTCAATGACGACCCATTTGGAGTTTTCGCTATTGCCCCTGAGAGTCTGAAACGTGAGGTAGCAGAGGACGTCTTATCAGTCAATGACATGTTGGACGTCACATCCTTCACCATACTTCGACAGCAAGGCACCTTCGGAGATGTGCGTGTGGCCTGGGAAATCCTATCAGGAGCTTTCCCAAATGGTCTGCCGCCCATGGAAGACCTGATATTGATGGCCTCATTTCCTCAGGCTGTAGAGCTCCGACCACATGCCAGGAGACGCCATGCAGGCACCGATGCATTCTTCTTTTCTGGACTTCCAGGAGTTTATGGGTCCATCAGTGCAGAAACCCATCTGCAGGTTCCAGAGAACCTAGCTAACTTCACTCTGTCAGCCTGGCTGATGCCCAGGCCCAAAACAGATGGGTTCATTGTTTCTAAAGGCAACGGGAATGGAAGTATCTATTATGGAGTTCAGATCCAGACCAATGAGTCCCACGTGAACGTTATGCTTCATTACACAACTATAGGATCTAACAGCACACAGGTGGCACGAGCTACTGCAGCTAAATTTGTAGAGGATAACACATGGGTTCATGTCATTATTGCTGTGGAAGATGGAATTATTGAGTTTTATCTGGATGGAAGCCCAATGCCTGGGGGGATTAAGAGTCTAAAAGGAGAAGCCATTATAAATGGTGAGTAAAATTTACTATTTGGACTGCATATATCATTTGTCCCTAATAATTTTCAAAATACAGCTTTGGAAAAAAATTAAGAGGCCACTTAACATTGAGAAATCAATGTTAAGTGGCCTCTTAATTTTTCCCAGAGCTTTACATTTTAAAGACTTACACTGAAGGAGAAACCTATATTTTATGTTTTATAGACCAAACTTTTTAATTTAGTTAAGTAGATATCTAATTAAATTATGTAACTACACATATGTGATTATATTAAAATAGTTATTATTAATAGTTGTAATATATTAAATAATGTATACATTATAATTGTGTAAAAGAATGGAGAAAGTAAAAAAAAATTGGGATGCTGAAATAAATTCAATGGAAACATCTGCATTACAAATTAGGAAACCATCTCTGACATATTTACTTCATTCAGAGTTTCTTCTAAAGATAAATTCCTCATGCTTGTGTTGGTAAAGCAATGAGATGTGGTTCCTCATCCATTCTTGTGGCCAATATCTAGTAAGAGCCTGTTGTGAGAGAGCTGTGCCATTGTTGAGCGTTTCACAGGAAGATATGCTTGACTGAACTCCGGGCCACTTCTGGACATTAACCGCTCATAAAGGCAGCTGGCATATTCTCTCTAATGGGAAACAAAAGAGCCCCCACTAAGACTTTCTTGACATCTCTTATGCCATTGTCGATCAAGTGAATGTACACATAAACTGCAAGGATATCTGAGATCGTCTCGGATCGTTAGCTTAACCGGTGATTATGGCCTTTGTTCAATGTTCTTGTTTGGGCTCCATGAAGCGTATTTCCTCAATTTGTACAGTTGTGTGCCTTTGAATGTCTCTCTGGTGGTCAGGAGGTTACTGACTGAAGTATAACCAATGAGGATGAACTCTACCCTTTGTATTCCAATGTCACATCATAGAAAGTGTTTCTCTTCACCGCCTGCTTATATATAATGAATTATCTCGGCCCAGTAGGAAGGCTATATTAATGGTGATTGAAAGGGACACCTATATGTTGCTACGATGTATTTATCCAAAGACATTTCACTATGTTTTGTTCGCTGGGTCAGAGACAGTGCTTGCTTGAATACACTGCTTTAAATACAGTGCATTAGCATCACCACATTCCCTTTTTTAATCCTGAAGCATACATTGTGTGCATTTATGATGTAACATGATATTGTTTGGTTCATTTATTCTTATTTGTGATGCTTAGTGCTCATCCTAACTCTTAAGTGTTAACCTTTGGCAGATTACACGTCCCACACTGCCACTAGTAATCAAATGTATTGGTTTGTATTGGTGAAATAAGAGAAGAAAATGTCCCATAGACTTACATTAAAGGAGGAACCTAGGGACCAAGCTTTTTTACTTTGACCTAGCAAAATATGATTTTTGCCTTTTGCAATGAAAAAAGAAAGTCAATTAGACTTACATTAAAGGTGCAATATGTAGGATTTTTGCAGTAAAATATCTAAAAATAGCCCAGTGTTATATATTTTGTTTAGTTGAGTTCTTACAATATCCCAAATGTTTCCAACTATTTGTAAATTATGAGAAAAATGCTTTTTTAACCAAGGAACTGGGACGTCTGAGGGAGTCGCCTGTCAATTGCATTATATCTGCGTTAGCCTTTTTTCCTTGGTTTTATTTTATTTGGCAGAAACGCTTTACTCTTAGCAGTGTGAACAGTGTCACAGCAGCCGCTGTGCGAACGCACAGAGTAGCATCATAACATCATAACATCATTTTAAACATACTTAAATGTATCTAATATGATAAACAGAGTTGTGTTATCTCATACTCATGACCGGAAAAGCGGAAATGGCACCGGGAACTGTGTCCTGTCATAATAAAAGTCCCGTTGATCGTGAGGCGTGTGTTGCGTAACAATCGCTCCAGTGGCCTTGCTCAGCTCCTCAACACTCGGTCCTGCTCTGCTTCATACTACAGTAACATTAATAATCGCATCACCTCTAGTGGAAGGAAAAAATACAAAGTGCAGATTTAAAGTATAAAAAGTCATATTGTAGGAACCAAGCTTTTTTGACTTTGACATGTAAGCAGTTAGAGCAAAGCACTCAGAACACATTAGCTACCATATTAACACCAACCACCTACAGCCATTTAGCATTATAATCTGTAACAAGCACCTCTCACGTTATTTTTGGAAATCCACCCACCTGAAGCAACCTGGGTTAAAAATCTTCTGTGGTTTAAACATACCATAGTGGTTGCAAGCCCAGATCTGTAGCCTCAAAGCCACACCACCCTTCCTAACTCCTGACATTTAACTTCCTCCATACAGATGCTGCCCCTATTAGGATCGGTTCCAACCCAGATGGTGAACAGCGCTTCACTGGTCTTCTACAAGACCTCCGGGTGTACTCCAGCTGGCTCAACCGCTCTGAGATTCACGAGCTACACAACCAACCAGCCAAGACCGACCTCCACAACGTATCAGGGTACCTGACATACAAACAGGAGGAGAAACTGAAGTCGTTTTTAGTCGAAGTACGGGACGATCAAGAAGAGGAGGGTGAGGAGGTTTTCTACCTGCAGCTGGTGGCTGTTCAAGGTGGAGCCCGTCTGCCAATGCCCAGACCTACCGCCATTCTCAGAGTCATGAAGAGTGATAATGCCAATGGACTTTTTGGCTTTACCGGTTCCTGTATACCTGATGTAGGTGCTAAAAAATCTTCATATCATCACCCAGCTAATTTACGAACACAATACAATAAAATTCAATATACATCATTACATTTCAATAGCATTTACAGGTTTAAACTTCCGGTATCTGGAGTTTCTTTAGTGAGTGAGCAGTACCAGCTTTAATTAACAACTGCACGCACGCACGCGCACACACACATGCACATGTTTGTTTTTGTCAAATGTGGGGACATTACATAAGCGTAATTGTTTTTTATACCGTACAAACGTTATTTTCTATCCCCCTAGTTATGGGGATAGAATACCCCTACCCCTAAACCTACCCATCACAGGAAACATTCTGTCTTTTTACTTTCTCAAAAAAAAAAAAAAACATCCTGTATGATTTATAAGCCTTTTGAAAAGTAGGAATATCAGTAGTATCTCTTAATATTTAATTGGTCTTCATATTTCACTCTCTCCTTGTAATACCCATGTCATACCGATGTCATTAAACACATTTGTGTGCTGATATTTCACAAGCACACACACGCACACACACACATACTCGCACACACTTCCCTGAATATTTTATTTTATCCATTCAGTTTTTCTGCTTTAAAAAACAAAGATAAAGCAACATCACTGCTTGGAATAAACACACAATTCCTATGCAAATATCAAAACTCAAAAACGAATGAACACACAATCTAATTATGCAAAACACAGACATCCAACAGTGACATTCAATGAGAAATCTGTAATGGGGCTAAACAGATAGCCTTCTGACCAGCACAATTAAGGTCTAATGAGTTAACATCTAACTGTATTATTTGATTAAGTACCCAAGTTCAATGTACTTCAATGTCAGTGTTTGGTTTACCTCCCCTACGAAAGCACGTAACATGACCCCTAGTTGTGAGACCATGTCTTCATGTTTATTTAATTTATCTTCACGCCTGAATGGATGGCGCGTGCATTCTTCTCTTCAAGGAGATTGGATGCATGGCATCTCCAATGGCTTGTTCGATTAATAAGACAGATGGTCAGTGAATTCCTTCAGAGGAAGACCTCTCAACTAGTGACAGAATTACCATGTGCTTTATCTTATGCGCTCAACAAATAGAAACATAAGCAGAAAGGGGAATGCAAACATTCAGTGTGAAATGTAAATTTGTGAACTGTGTTTAAGGATCACATTACTCAATGTTACACTGAATTATCATTTTATCCTGTCAAAATTCTTGCATCTGTTTCTCAGTCCAAGTTTATAACATTTCAACCTAACAACAACTAATTCAATTCTGAATTGTTAAAACAATTCTGTTAAAAGGTCCTGGATTTCATTTTGTTCTGCTATACTTGGCTTACGATGACCTTTATCCTTTCTTTATCAGATATCTGAGGAGGGCTCTATGATCTCCTGTGTAGTGGAGCGCACACGTGGTGCTCTGGACCACGTCTATGTAAGCTACACCGTCACTCAGGTTGATTCTCCCGCAGACACGTCAAATGCCTCTGACTTTGCCAATGCTACAGGCTCCATCCATTTCCTGCCGGGCCAGCGCTCTGAGGTAAGAGGATTGACCTGTCATGCTGTTATTATTAATGACCACAGCACCACTAATTAACACTGTTATAGTAGTATTACTGATGTGCAAAACCTGTGCTGCATATGTTCAAATGACAATTGGGCATGAAATAAATTTACCACCAGTAACCATGTATTAAAAATCACAAAGAAATATCATCATCATCATCATCATCATCATCATCATCATCATCATCATCATCATCATCATCATCATCATCATCATCATCATCATCATCAAAATAAGAAAATAAAAGCAAAAAGGTTTTATGTTAATCAATGTGGTTTATAGAGGGTATGCGCGCTGCGGTTACGCCCACTGAGTGGCAAAAAACTGAGTGGCAGCATTGGTTTTTCAGCGTGAATGCCACACAAAACAGGACCACATTTACAGATTGACCGTACAAACAGATTTGACAAGAAATCTGAGGTATATTTTTACAGACTGCCGAAAGATACAGAAAAGAGAACCAAAGGAATCTCTGCAATTCGCAGAAACAACTGGACTACAGGCAGCGAAATGTGGATTTGCAGTTATCATTTTGTGTTAATGTGTTGACTTTTGGGGTAAATCATACCCTATAAATTGTCTTGTTATATATTGTATTGACATCTTGTCAGTTATCTTATATACTGCCTAATTTGATGTTTTAATAAACAATATACAACAACTATACAAGTGTTAGGGCTGGACGATATGACTATTTAATATGACTTGGATTTAAACTGAACTGTATTGTACTTATATAAAACGTTCACAGGCAAATTTGCTTTATGTGTTACCCCGGCGTCGAAATCAGGCACAAATAAATGTCAGGAAACTTAATCCTTGCTGCATGTCATTATCCATGGATCACTGGGTCTTTGGTAAGTTGTAAGGATAACTATATGGAGTCCAACCTTTAATTTAAGCAAAAAATCGTTTGTTTTACTCGCGTTTTCGCAGTTTCCCTACTAAGTCCAGCCATGCAGCAGGCTCTTGCCACTCAGTCTGGCTGAGGGGGCGTGTCCTGACGGGAAGGTGACATCACTGCATACCCTCATTAGGAAATTCTGTTGCACCTGCAGCACTCAAGCTTTCCGCAGATCTAAGAATAGATATAATGTTGTTAATATATGGCTCCATCTAGTGGTATTTTTATCCCCTTTTGTTTAGCTGACGGTGTAAATGCATGAACTAATGGCAAAGTCTTACTCATAATTGTCTTCATATCTGATATCTCTTGTCTCAAAGGTTTTGAACCTGCTGGTTCTAAATGATGACCTGCCTGAGGTCGATGAGCACTTCCGGGTTAGGCTGGTGTCAGCTGAATCAGGTGATGGGAAACCGGGTTCCACTCCTACCAGTGGAGCCAGCATTGACCCAAACAATTCCATCAATAATATTACTGTCAAAGCCAGCGATCATCCATATGGTACATTAGTATATTGATTATATAGTTTTTATCATTTTTAGCTATATTCTTTCATTTATACAGCCACATGTTTAAAATGACTACATATTATTATAATTCCAGGCCTGCTGCAGTTTCAAACCACCCCAGTGCCCGTGGGCATGATCAGACCCATACTGGAGGAGGCACATGTGACTGTACAAGAGGAGGCTGGTGTGGTCAGTCTGCTGGTGGCCAGAGCACAAGGGCTGCTGGGAAGGGTGATGGTGGGGTATCGTACGTCTCCATTCACAGCCGCTGGTTCAGAGGACTATGAGGTATCAACAGCTGTTAAACATTAAACATTTTCATTTTTAGTCAAAAGTGACAATAAAGACATTTATATTTTAAAAATCTGTTCCAAATAAAATATAAAAATAAATGAATTTTCTATTAATCAGAAAACAGTTATTTTAAATGCCAATGCCACTTTACAATAGTAATGTTTTTACTGTATTTTTGATCAAATAAATGCAGCCGTGGTGAGATTAAAAGACTTCTTAAAGACAATAAAGAATTTTGCCAACCCCAAACTTTTGAACAATATTGTGTACATTTTCAGTCTTTTCTTTCTTAAGCAGTCCAACAAAAAGAGAGTCATTTTCCTGTACCAATAATGTCTATTGAAATTCCATTGTATATTAAAATGGCACAATTCCTTTCCATCTTCTGACAGGACACAGAGGGATTTCTAGACTTTTTGCCTGGCGAGAGATTTAAGTACATCAATGTGACTATTATAGACAACTTGGTGCCAGAGTTGGACAAAGTCTTCAGAGTGGAGCTCTTTAATCCAAATGGAGGAGGTAAGTTAAAAACTTGTTTTTTCAGATTGATTCTGTGTCCTTTCTTTTACCTTCATGATTTTTCTTCACTTTCTCTGCATGCATGTCTCATGCGGGCTCCATTCATGCTTTTTGAGCGTGCTTATGGAACATCTGTATGATTTCAATATGTCCTATGTGTGATTTCCTGTTATCTCTGGTATGAATCCTGTGTGCTCCTGTCTGGCTCCTGTGTGCTTTTGTAGTGGACCCAATTTTTACAAGTGAAGGCAGTGGAAGTGGCGAAAGTGACACTGACCTCTTTCTTCCATCCTTTATCTATCATTATGGTAAGATTCTTAAGCCTGCACACATTTTTGTGTTTCAGTGTTTACTCTTCCCTCATTACCATTATTCACTGTGATACCAGACTGGATCCTGTGAGAAAATCAGAAATATCAGCTTGACTTTAAATCTAAAGTGCCTCTTAATATTGTCAAAGTTCCCTTCAGGTCGAGCAAAAGAGGTTTTTATTTGTTTTTATTGTTTCCTAACTACTTGAATAGCTCTTGCTTTGGCATTTCAGAGGCACTCCATGCCCCATTATCTATCATTTGTGCCTTGGCAGAGCTTTTCAACCTAACTTCTTTTAACCTATGCTAATTCACTGCTTACTGTGCTTTTTGTTTTGTTTTTCTTTCTTTTGTTGATTTATTGTGTAATTGAGGTCACCCCTTACACAAGGTTTATTTTGTAAGTCCTAGATTAAAAGTTGTAAAGTTTAAGAGCTACCCATAACAGTCAAACCCCCAAGACTCTGGATTGTTGACCCTGATTTCTGCCAAGCTGTTTACATAGTGCTAAGGCCTGTGAGCAATACCAGTAGAGACGTGGGAAAAGCAAATAGCCTTCATGTTTAAGGAAGGCCAGTATATATTATGTTTTTAAAATGTCAAGGTTCACCTCAGTCACACATCTTGGAGCCCTTCTTTAGAATGTGTCTAAGAGTAGTAATATAATAGTTTTTTTTCTCATTTCTCATGACTTCTATAATGGTAATATTCCTTTTTGCTCTGAAGCTAACCTAGGTGCTGCTGCTCGTATCATCGTGACCATCGCTGCCTCTGATGAGGCTCATGGCATCTTCCAGTTTAGTGCCGATTCTCTGACCGTGAACGGTACAGAGCCGGAGGAGGGCAGGAGTACTGTAGTGCTACAGGTTTGTCTTAGTTTTTGCTCTTTATATTTAATCCTTAAAAGCATGGCTATTTCATTAATCATTCTTATATATTCGGGTCTTTACTGACCCGGATCTATGTCTAACACGGATGGATCTCTACCTGTTGCAATAATATAAAACTCTCCTGAAATTAGTGTAACAATTACAGAAGAATACATTATATAAAATATATTGTGTCACCTTTTGGAGCATGGAAGAGTTCAGTTTGAGTTTTATACCATCATCACTGTCCTCGTCACAGCTCATTTCCCAGTACATTCAGCATCTGGCTCATATTCGTGATCTCAAACATATTCTCAAAACTATGATTCTAAACATCTTCAAAATCAATATTTTGATCGCTGACAGCTTCTTCACCAGATCCCCCATCAAGTTACAGATGCACTAATATTTGATTGCATACATTCTCTATAGCAGTTGCAGCACTTTCAGAGGTTGTCTAAAACCCTTCACCTTCCCCAGCTCCACCTGTATAGATTTGCTATGGGATAATTGATATATACAATTTGTGAAGCAGCAGCATGTCTTACATGCTTACAGCACCATGTCATGTATGTATTGACTGTAGCAAGTTACTGTACTTTCGTCGAGCACTTCTGTGGATGTAACGAGGCTGTCGTAGGAGTCCAAGTTCTTGAATGACTGATAAACATGATGGAGCATTGTTGTTGTTATATTTCATCAGCTGAGTGTCCAAGTAGATCATTATGCCTGCCACACGAACTTCACGTATGTCTTTAACCACCAACCACAGAGGCAATATGCAGAATAAAAGAAGAACTCGGCACCAAACAGTCATCCGTGACATTACTAGCGTGATCGAGACCACTGGTGATGTAGACAGCTGTAGAAAAAGCCGTTGACCGGTTGACGGCTGAGTGAAGTCAACTGAGATGGTAAAGTCTATGCAACAGTCCCAATTATATCTCTGACTTATTAGACTGGTCACAGTCATTCAAATAAAAAATTAATCTAAATTTAACATTATAGTTTGTTAGAGCTTGATTCGGGTGGGGAAGCGGCGTACAGATAAGGCCATTGACCTCTCCCCCTCGTTGCTCGGCAACATCAATGTCACAACAAATATGTGATGCAATAAACATATAGACATGATATAAACAAGAGTAAAAAACAAAACAAAAAACAAAGAAGTGCATTACCGTTCAAAAATGTTGGGTGTATATTATGCTCACCAATGCTGCATTTATTTGATAAAAAATATAGTAATAGCCGTAATATTGCTAAATACAATTACAATTTAAAATTGCTGGTGGGAACAGCAATTATTTGAAATTGCAATATAAATCGTTTTTAGAGTAGTTAAGGGTTTGTTCACCCAATAATGAAAATTATTTCATTAATTACTCACCCTCCTGTCGTTGGACACCCGTAACACCTTTGTTCATTTTCGGAACACAAATGAAGATATTTTTGTTGAAAGCTGATGGCTGAGAAAGGCTTTAGAAAGGCCTCCATTGGCATTTAGTACATTTCCACTGACCCACTCACAAGACACTAAAGACGACGTCACAAAGTCCATCTCAGTACAGTGGCTGTACAATGATTTTAAAATGCGACAAGAATAGTTTTTGTGCAAAAAAAAAAAAAAAAAAAAAAAAATCTAAATAATGACTTTATCCGCGAAGTTATTGTCTTCCGTGTAGGTCTCTGACATGAACTCACCTGGAACTAATGCGAGTTCACCTGGAACTCACGCTTGATTCACTCCTGCTCTGCTGAGTTCACGTCAAAAACTTGGTGGATAAAGTCATTATTTTGATTTTTGTGCGCACAATAACTGTATAAAAATATTTTTGTGGCATTGTAAAATTATTGTACAGCCACTGTAGTGAGATGGACTTTGTAACAACGTCTTTAGTGCCTTCAATGGTTCTTGTGAGCTGGTCAGTGGAAATGTACTGAATGCCAATGGAGGTCTTTTTGAAGCCTTTCTCAGCCAACAGCTTTCAACAAAAATATCTTCATTTGTGTTCCGAAGATGAACAAAGGTCTTACAGGTGTCCAACATGAGGGTGAGTAATTAATGAAATAATTTTCATTTTTGGGTGAACTAACCCTTTAAAAAACATGAGATCCATTTGAAACCAACATCAAAAAACAAGTAGTACCGATGAGAGAAATGTATATGTTTAACATGAGTACATTTCCTGTTTTTCATAGGTGATTCGTACCTTTGGTGCTCTGTCCAATGTGACCTTGTACTGGGAGGCAGATGCTAATTCAGAGGGAGAACTTGTTTATAGATCTGGCAACGTGACCTTTGAGGTTGGCCAGACTGTTAGAAGCATCTTCCTACTGATTTCCCAAGATGACATTCCAGAACTCGACAAAAGCTTCAGAGTCCGCCTTACTAATGTTTCTCATGGTCGACTTGGGAAGGAAACTACTGCCACGCTGACTGTATTGGCCAGTGACGACCCTTATGGACTCTTTGTATTCTCTGAGAGCACCAAGGTAGTCCGTGCAGCAGAAGCAAATGCTGTCATCACCCTGACCATTCAGAGGAGAAAGGGGTTAATGGGAAGAGTACGAGTAACATACCGAACATTGAGGGACACTGATGCAGCTCCGTATAGCACACCAGGAGTGGGTCGGGCCAGTGCAGGGAGTGACTTTGTGGCTGTTGTGGAGTCGGTGATATTCTCAGTTAATCAAAGTGAAGTAAATGTGACCCTGAGGATACTTGATGACGAAGAACCAGAGAGGGCAGAGTCTGTGTTTTTGGAGCTTGTCAATGTCACTTTGGTTGAAGGGCTGCAACTTAGACCAGGTAAAAGTCATTAGGAAGATGTCTTGAATTATTATACAGTATAAGAAAATTCAGGATGTGTACTAAGAATAACTGTTGGTTTTCCAGTTGCACTTTCCCCTCGACTTGGCCCACGGAACACCACAGTTGCTCAGGTCATTATAGAGCCCAGCGATGATGCATTTGGGGTGCTACAACTGTCTGCCTCAGCAGTGAGCGTGCCCGAGTTCTACACTGGACCGATTATCAATGTAACACGTGTTGGAGGGATTTTTGCTGATGTGTCTGTCAAGTTCAGAGCAGTGCCAATGACAGCTAGAGTGGGTGAGTTTTTGATTAGGATCCTCCTATTTTACTATTTTAATTTTTTAGTAATAAAATAGCTTTGCAGGTGCTTTAACAGCCTTAAAGGGATAGTTCGCCCAAAAATGAAAATTAGATGTTTATCTGCTTAGCCCCAGGCCATCCAAGATGTTGTTCTTCAGTAGAACACAAATTACGATTTTTAACTCCAATTGTTGTTAGTATAATGCATGTCAATAGGGTCTACATTTTTTTTTCCACATCTAATAATAACACTGTATTATCAAGTAAATCCAGAATTTAATCATTTTAAATGTAATGCAATGTTTTATGGAATTAATGGAATATTTATTTCAAAATTAAAGTAATATCATATATTTCTGATTGTGATATACAGGTGAGGACTACAGTGTGGCCTCGTCTGATGTGGTTTTGTTGGAGGGAGAGAGTAGTAAGCCTGTCCCTATCATCATCATCAATGATGTGGTGCCTGAGCTGGAAGAAACCTTCCGAATTGAGCTTCTCAACCAGACCACCGGAGGAGCTCTCTTGGGGGACCTCACACAGGCCATCATTACCATCCTACCCTCAGATGATCCATATGGATCTTTTGGTTAGTTTCTTATGAATAGAATGCTTATCAAATGCAACCTATGTTAAATGTTCTACATATCGCTGATGTGGTGGCACATAATTGAAGAGACGTAATTTATTTTTTATTGCCAGTTTTTCAGGCCGCACCCATCACAGTTGAGGAGCCAGAAGTAAATGCATTTGAGATATCTCTACCAATAGTGAGGAACGCTGGAACTATGGGCAATGTCGTTGTCCAGTGGAGAGCCACAGTCAATGGGAGACCTGCCACAGGTGATCTCCGACCTCTGTCTGGTGAGGTCAGATTTGATCCTGGAGAAACATTAAAGACACTGAAAGTGGAAGTTTTGGCTGATGATGTACCTGAAATTGAAGAGGTAAGTCTTGTTTTTTTAAGCTTCAAAAGGTTTCATGAAAACCTTTTATTACTTAAATGTATCTATTTAATTTAGGTTATAAAGGTTCAGCTTGTAAGTGCCACCAATGGTGGCAACATTGGGCCTGAGAATGAGGTTGATATCATTGTTCCTGCCAATGACAACCCTCACGGAACTGTGTACTTTGAGCAAGCAGTATACCGCGTCCAGGAGCCACTGGAAGGGTACTCTGTTGCTAATGTTACAGTTCGAAGAAGGTAATGTGCCTTTGCATTCCATGTTTTTAAGCTAATTTTGTTTTGGACAGTACATTTATGTTGTTTTTTTGTGTGTGTTTCCACTGCAGCGGTGGTCATTTTGGCATGCTGGAGATCATTTATAGCACCTCTGAGATTGATATTGTAAGCAATGCTCAAAGGGAAGGCAGAGATTTCATGGTTTACTATGATTCTCCATTGGCTGGAGCACCATCTAATGCCCTCCGCAGACCCATCAACATCACCACAAACACAAAAGTTGTGAATTTCTGTGCAGCGTTCTGCCTCAGAGAGAGAGCTTGCCAAGCTTTCAGCTACATCAGCACTCCCAGAGAGAGTTGCTTCTGGGTAACATCTGGGGCTAGACAATTGAGTTCTTCCCCACAAACCTTCACTTATTTAAAAAACACCACAGCGGCCGCCTCGCTGTTTAGCTCACAGGCTGTTGCTGGGAGCGACTACATAACTATGACGGCTCAGACCGCAACCATGCTGGACAGATCGGGAGTCACTAACCTCACTGTACCCATCTTGACTGACTCTTTGCCAGAGGTGGATGAGAGTTTCCTGATTCAAATACTGAAGGTTAGCTTGGTCAACATGACTGTAACTGCCAAGAACTTGCCAATGATCCAGAAACCGGACATAGCTTTGGTGACTATAGGGATGAATGGAGATGCGTTTGGAATATTTCTGCTCTACAGCATAAACCCCAATGCCACTCAAGATGGGCTGTATCTGGAAGTGAGGGAGGAACCCAAAACTACAGTGCTTCTGGTCATTGAGAGGAGAGGAGGCAGTATGGGACAGGTTACAGTGGAGTGGAAATATGTTGGCGGCAGTGCCACACCCAACGCTGACTTCAATGGGACGGGGGAGACCCTCATCTTTGCTGAGGGTAAGTATTGTCTATGTGTTTTTGATGTATGGACTAGCAATAACACTAGCCACAACGAGTCAAAAGAGTTGCTTTTGCAATGTGCTTTTAATGTTTGGCCACATATATTTTTTTAACTTTGTTTCACAGTGGTCATACTTTACCTTGGCAGAAATAATCAAATAAATGAATAAAATATAAATAAATAAAATTGTGAAAAGTCTAACTGAAGTCCATTTCTCATTTCAACACTATTGCAGTAGATCAATTACTTCCTGTACATTCCTTTAAGGTGATGTAAAGAAAACCCTGGAGTTTGTCATCACGGATGACACGGAACCTGAAGACAATGAGACTTTACAGATTGGGCTAGTGAGTACTGAGGGTGGTAGCCGTATCCTTCCCAGTTCGGACACCATCACCATCCTCATCCTGGCCAATGACAATGCGGCAGGGGTTGTGGGTTTCCACACAGGCTCACGATCGGTCATCGTGAGAGAGGGTCAGTGTTTTCTTTAACTTCCAATATTTAAGACCAAAAATTTTAACTATAACCAGCCACTGTGGCTAGTGGTTTTCTAAAGTTACTAGCCACTCAGTATTTTCACAGAACAAAATTTTGACATTGATACCATGGGGAAAAACTGCCATATATCTATTTTTAGTTTTATCTCATAATTTGGCACCAAGTATATTAGGCTGCTGTCACTTTAAGACCAGACACACGGATCTATTATACTGGTACACATGTGTTTTCTTTCTCAAGTTTACTGTTTACTTTCACTTATTGACTGTGTTTACGTAAATACTCTACAAGACTGACTGGGGGGAAATACATTTAACCCACCAAAGTGGCTAGTAGGATTGACTGCGTTACACACCACTGCTAAAATCCACCTATATTTGTCAGGTTGGCGGGCGTTAATGTTGCTTAATATTACTATGTTAGCATCCACACCAAAGAAGAATATCATTCTGTTTATTATATGACGATGCTGCAACTTTGTTACTCAAGTTCTTTAAAGGTGGGGTAAGTGTTTTTTTTTAAAAATGTTTATAAAATGGACTCGGGCTGAGTGCAATAACAAACTTATAGCCAATCCGAAGGTAAGGGGCATGTCTAATAATGATGGTGAGAAGAGCACGCTCAGTGCACATCATTATTAAAAACATGACAGACACACATGACAGACATTAGCCGAAAACTAATATATGCCGGCTTTTGCTTGAATATGCTTGTGTGTCATGTTTGGTTGTTTGTCCATTTGCGATCGTATTATTGCTCACTTCAGCGATGATAAAGACCCGCTCATTTCCACACCGTATGGAGCATCTAAATCTCCTCACTGTCTGTTCCAAGCGTCAGCTCACAAAATATGTCCGACAAGTAAGATGCTATACTCCTAATATATGTTTGTTTCCTCTTTTCATGATCTGTGTAACCTTTATTCGGTCATAATTGTAATATGTTGTTATAGCTGGACTGTTGTGCTGTGCTTGTGTACTATCGAGTTGTTCATGAGAATGGTTTGTGTTTTTATGATCGCTGTAACTCTAATCTTGTTATAATTGTAATATGTTGTTAGCTGGACTGTCGTGCTCGTGCATTGAGTTGTTCCTAAGAACGGTTTGTGTTTTTGTGATGGAAGGGGTGACTTTTTCATTGAATATTCGACCTGGTTTAGTAACACACAGATTCTGCCATAGTCGTTGCCTGGGTTACGTATGTGTGGGGCGGAGCTATCAAAATAGGTGCAATATCCTTTTGGGGGTAGGGGCATGTTTGTTTTGGTGATTTGAAATAACAACAACGGTTACCAGAAAGCACTTACCCCACCTTTAAAGTCAGGTGGATTCTGATTGGCTCAAAATATTTTCAAATTTTGTATTGTTCATCAGCTGGAAAGAATCATTTTGAAATAGTTTCCAATTATATCATTACAGCTGTAGTGTGGAATTTGCTGTTTCCCATATAATTAGAATGATTATTAAAACATATTATAGCTTTACAGTTATTATTATTGGTGTGAAACGCACTTTAATCTTGTTGGGTGGGTTTAAAGGTCCTGTTCTTCGCGATTCCATCTTTCAAACTTTAGTTAGTGTGAAATGTTGCTGTGAGAGCATAAATAATACCTGTAAAAGTATAAAGCTCAAAGTTCAATGCCAAGCGAGATATTTTATTTAACAGAAGTTCCCTTTCAAAGCCTACAGCGAACGGCCGGTTTGGACTTCACCCCTGCACTTCCTTCAGGAATGATGTCACCAGAACCGTTTGTTGACTAACCCTCCGCCCACAAGTACATGCAAAATAGGGGGCGTGGTCTTGTTGCTCTCCCACGTGGAGAAGAGCGCGCATTCATCTCTTGCATCTCCCCATTATGGTAAGAGGCGGGACCTTTCCGGGCAAAGTGCGCTAAGCTGCTGTCGAATTACAACACAGGAAGTGCTGGCCCAATCAGAATTCGTTATGTGTTTCTGAAGGAGGGACTTCATAGAACAAGGAAATCTTCTGGACGTTTTTAGGACAGAGGAAACAGCGCTGTATAGATAAGTAAATTGTGTGAAAAATACTGTGTTTTTTTACACGCGAAACATGAACTCATTTTATATTGCACACTGTAAACACAATCAAAGCTTCGAAAACACGCAAAGAACGGGACCTTTAAGAGTGCCACAGTTTATTTAACTTCTATTAGGTATGTGTGGAGGCATTTGAAACATGTTGTAAATGTATAATTAGGCATCAGTTTGTGCGCCATAGTAACTAGTAATATAGTACTAAGATGGGATAAGTGAAGAGGGATCTGCAACAGCTGCTACATTGGGGGAGATTCTTTGTGTCATCATGCATGCATGACAGGACAGGGCACGTGAATTATATCCCTGTAGTTGTCTTTGCAACTAGAGTACTAGTTAATCTAGTCGGCAAAGAAAAAAAAAACTCCTATAGAAATAACATCTCATGCTGAAAATATCAGTTAAGGGTTGAAAAGCATGCAGCATCTTATTACATGGTTAATAGCTAAGATTATATGTTCATTATATTCAACAGGTGAGAGTTTGTCTCTGCTGGTGGAGAGATCAGCTCCTGCTATTGGAAATGTCACAGTGGAATGGAGAATCGAAGGCCCTCGAGTCTCAATGACTTTCGCAGACACCTCAGGAACTCTCTTTTTCTCTGAGGTAATGTAGAAAAACATGCTTTTTGACCAGATCGTTTGATTTTTTTTTTTTTAAACCACCAAGCCCGTGTATTGATTTAGTATTGAAATCAAAGGACAATGAGGATTAATGTGCTGCCTCGTTTTCTGTTCCAGGGAATGTTGAATAATACTTTAGAGTTAAAGGTACTTGAGGATACCTCACCAGAAGAAAGAGAGGAGTACAGAGTTATCCTATCAAATATACAAACCAAAGGTATTTTTTTTAGAAACACACACAGGATTGTTACCATGTTTAGCTAGGCCCCTAACATTCACTGTTAGCATTTATACATGTAACAATTTTCATATTATTTCACTTGTTTTAGGCTGTTTACATATTTGAATAGAAAACAAGTCAGAGATTGGGGGGTATTCATTTTTTTTTTTTTTACTGCATTAGTATTAGCTGTTGTCTTGTTATCATGTCTTATTTCACTTAAAATATTATGGACGCTTTATTTTGTGCTTATTCTATAGACAACCTATACTTTATTTTATTTTATTTTTTAATGAATAATAATTCAAAATGAATAATAATTCATTTTCTCAGGGGTGACAAAAACTGGCGTGGCAGCTCTTAGCGCTCAGGGTCGTGAAGCAGTGGTGAGCGTGGAAGCTAGTGACGAGCCGTTCGGTTTGCTCAGCATCGCCCCCTCATCCTCAAACATTACCACAGATGAGAAAGACACCACCATCCGGATTTACATAAACAGAGAGTTTGGTGCATCAGGTTAGTTATGCTAGAAAAATCGCTCGAAAAAACAAACCTTGTTGTCCGGAAGTATGAGGATGTAAATACTTTGCTACTTTCCCCCACAGGTGCTGTAAATATAAGCTACGAGACCGTGCGGGGCTCTTTGCAGGACCTCCGACAGACTGGTGGAGCTCTAGCCCAACCAGGCCAGGACTTCAGACACGTCTCCAGCTTTGTGATCATGCAGGATGGACAGACATCTGTGTCCATCCCCATCACCATCATAGATGTATGATGCTGCTGATTTAACATTAGCGCCTTTCACACATACAGTTTTACTGGTAAATTATTGTTTACAAACATGTGTTTACATGACCATTAAGTACCAGTAAACCAGTTCTGGCAGTTTCCCGGTATTACACGTTGTAACATTACCGTTATGATTCTATGTGTGAACAAATCAAATCAACACTAAATAAAATGACCTCATGAGCAAGTACAAGTTCAGAATGTGCTGATGTAAAAACGTTTGCTTTGGGCCAGTAATAAAGCTCTTTCGGTGCTGTTTACCGTAAGCTCCACTGCTTTTAATTGTTTTTTAATTGTAAACGTGTACTAGACAGACTTCTGACTGTTGTATGGCATTGAGGTCCTACCTTATTTTCCATTCATCAGTTCTGCGGCTCTGTAGTTATAATTGCACAATATAGTAACTGCAATACTACAGTAACTATTATGCATCTCATATTGTTAATGTTCTCTCTGAACATCCCCTTACACCCGTCACTCAGAAGTACAAAAAATTTCATCAAATTGGACCGGTAAAAATAACGGTATTTTGGTATTGATGTCAAGTCTAGTCAAGTCACCTTTATAGAATACAGATTGTTTCAAACAGCTTTACAGTGATAAGCAGTAAAATAACAGAACAATTGATTCAAACTGAATTTAATTCTGCTGTAAAGCAGCTCTAACAGACAATAGTGTCATTTTTCAGCTGTAGTCAGCTCAGTGTTGCTTCAGTTTGTTTCAAACACTCTGTAAAGATAAACAATTATGAAATAAGTGAAATTTACCTAAAGCAACTCTACAGACGACAATAGTGTTGTTGTTTTCTTTGAGTCATTTCAATGTGTGAATCTTACCGGTCAAAAGACAGAATGCCACTGCCTGTGTGAATAACACGTTTGTGTATTTATCTGAGAAGTCAATCTTACAGTAATTTTACAGTAACCTACAGGGTTTAATGTGTGAAAGGTACTAGTGACTATATTTTAACATTTCACATTTTATTGTCAATAAATGAAGGATGATTTTTAGATACTATTTCAATCCAAGACATTTTTTATCATGTTTGAATTAATCAAGAAGCATATTTTTTCTTTTTCTTTTTTAACAGGATGACATCCCTGAGGTGCAAGAGTTTTTCTTAGTCAATATAACATCAGCTGTCCTCATAACCACCCTTCCAACTGTCCCTAAATTAAGTAAGCTGATTAACAAGATAATAAAGCTGATTGAACCTTTTAAATAATGTTTTATATTCTGTAATTATGTTATTTGCTTTGTTGAATGTGCCATATTTAATTAGGTTTTAGGTTCTTCTTTCAATTATACTTTCATCTTGAACTTCCATCTTGTCTCACATCCTTTCCTAGAGCTTTACTATACATTGAAAGGTAATGGATACCCACACCTGTGTTTGATATTCTGTAGTGCTTTTTTACTTATTGCAGTGGCATTTTTATATATTTAACATAACCAACATATATCCAACATAATTGACCATGCACCGCAGTCTGATCTCTGTCATTCCCAAAGACAACCCACACTCCTCGCTAATAAACAGTGATTTGAGTATTGGTAGATGACTATTAGTGTAGTAATAGAAGATGATTATTAATGTGACAGATGTCCTTGTTTTCATTTGTGCTTTTCATGAATGTCCGCTTTGAGAAACCCAAAGCATGCTGCCATTGTCCATAATCTTAGCCCTTAAAATCAGACCATTCATTCATTCATTCATTCATTCATTCATTCATTCATTCATTCATTCATTCATTCATTCATTCATTCATTCATTCATTCATTCATTCATTCATTCATTCATTCATTCATTCATTCATTCAATTAATGCCAATCTTTCCAGATACTGAAGGCCTTGTAGCAGAGATCACTATCAATGCTAATGATGGAATCCAAGGGATCGTTGGCTGGCAAAACATAGAGTATAAACTTCCCCTCAACTTTTTTTCAATCTTTGTGAACTTTATCTCGCAGAGAGGCATTAATGTTTGGTAAAAATGATTGTTTTTCTTCAGCTACGTGGTAAATGAGACGATTGGTGTGTTAAATCTGGTAGCATACCGCGATGCCGGGACGTACGGAAATGTGTCACTGTTCTTTTATGCCCAGAATCTAGAGGCCCAGTTGGGTCTGGATTTCAATGCCACTCCATCTGTAAGTCACAAACACTCTTTTTTTATTTTATCATTAATACCATTAATTATTCAGCATTTGTTGTTTATGTTTATTGAGCACATACTTAATATTACACAGATGATCCACTTTGTGAGCGGAGAACGGCACAAGTTTATCGAAGTCCAGATTATAGATGATGCCATTCCTGAAGGCGATGAGACGTTCCAGTTAATTCTAGCAAACCCGTCGACAGGACTGGAACTTGGAGAGAACACTACAGGTCTGTTATGCTGGGAGACACTAAACATTCATGTTCAACAATTAGCTTTCCATGACTACAGTACCATGTAATCGTCATCGCATTTGTTTCCATAGCTACCGTGACTATTCTGGCCAATGACGACGGCCATGGAATCATATCCTTCAATAACAGTGAGCACTTCCTGTTAAGAGAACCAACCTCTGTGTCAGGTCTGGGGCAGAGTGTGGCCACCCTCTACATCATACGGGACCCTCCTCAGGGCACATTTGGCACAGTAACCGTCCAGTTCACCATCACTGATGCCAATGGATCTCTGTACACTGATGATCTCACACCTTCCTCTGGCTTTGTTGTGCTTGAGGATGGAGTCAGATTCAAGGTATACAGATCTTTTTTTATCAACGTATTTAGATGTCTTTTTATTTTAAGCTCCCCTTTCAAGTTTAGAAATGTAAACAAAGGTAAAGGACTTTTCTTTTTTTATATTTAAAGATATGTATTTTTCATTGATCTTTTTTTTTATTTTTTTATTTTTTTATTTTTTTATTTTGAAGACATTAATTGTACATTTTACAGATTTCTCATGTAAAGATTTTCTAAAAAGTATTTTTGTTGTTGTATCATTTAGGAGTTCATTAGCATATATATGATCTCAAAATAGCAGGCATGGACTAAAAGCCTTAAACCTGATATTTTGATGTCATGGTGGCTTTATATTTTTAAATTCAAGCTTTGAATTATTCTCCTGATTTGTGTAATAGTTAACTGAGCATGTATTACAACACGTATTAGAAGTCTATTTAAGTTGAGAAAATTCATAAGAAACCAGTGGTTTGGCTCTCAATGGTTTCATCTTTGTTTTCTAGACTTTAGAGATCTGGGCTGTTCTGGATGCCGAGCCAGAGATGAATGAGACGTTCATAGTGACTCTTTCCAACCCAAGTGGAGGTGCTCGGCTGGGAGATTCACTGCAGACTTTTATCACCGTCCTGCAGAACCAGGCTCCTCTAGGACTGTTCAGAATTTCAACATCATTTAACAGGTACATTTACTGTATGTTCTAAATAGATGTCATGCTTTTGTTACCACACACTCCTGCTTCTACCATATGTGTGGGTAGCACTTTATTTCAGTGGTCACTTTATTTTACTAACTATAAGTAACTTTGCAGCTACATGTCTACGTGTACTGGTGGTGGTTGATGAGAGACCCCTGACATGAGTGTAAAGTGCTTTGTGTGTTCATGCAGTACACATGAAAGTGCTATATATATATGTGCCTCCATTCATTCATTCATTCATTCATTCATTCATTCATTCATTCATTCATTCATTCATTCATTCATTCATTCATTCATTCATTCATTCATTCATTCATTCATTCATTCATTCATTCATTCATTCATTCATTCATTCATTCATTCATTCATTCATTCATTCATTCACATGTCAACTGGCAGTATTTTTAGATAGTCTGCTTAATATCTGCTAACACTTTGTTATGATGGTTCCCCAACATACATTATACTGATTTGATATAACTTTGCAACTACATGTCAAGTGAACTGTCGGATAATAAAGTGTAACCTACGTGTGTGTTCTCCAGGACTCTGGACACCATGACAGTGGAGGAGCGTACCGATGCGGTGTACCTGACTGTATCTCGCAGTAATGGTCTGGAGTCAGCTGTCAGTGTGGAATGGGAGACCCGGTCAGGAACAGCATTTGGAATGAGTAAGAAATTGCACCTATAATTTTAAAGTGGACTCAAAAACTGTATAACCAACAATTGTTTAATGTATTTGTAGGGGGAGAGCAGCCACTTCTAGCAGTGTATCAGTCTATCAGGGACGGCTTGTCGTCAGTCTGGTGTGGAGTGCCCAGTGAAGACTCTGCTCTGGTTCTAAGGCTGCTCAGAGGTCCAGCTCAGAACCAGACTGTGCTCTACAAGTGGCAGGGTGTCTTAGTGCCTGTGAAGGTATGCTTTGAATTCAGTTAAAAGTCCAATATTTGTCGTTTAGGTACCCATCGGTTTATAAATTAAAACATAGAAGTGCTGGTGCGTACCGGCCCACTTTCGAGCACTGGTTTTGGTAGAAGGAACTACATTTGATGCATTTTGATGATTGCTTAAAACAAAAATCAAACCAATATTGCATTCACTATACTTTTATGCATGCTATTTTAATTACTTTAAATGTTAATTAAATGATATTTTTTAAAATTGTATCTTAACAAGTGATTATTTTTATTTATTTGTGTATTTCTATTTTGTTTCTTTTTCTTTGCTTTCACTTCATTTATTATTCTTTTTTTTCCTCCTCTGTTTCTCATAGTTTGTCAGCATCCAGAATCCCAGGTCTTGTGTGAGTTTTACAGTGAATGGCTCCAGTTATGTGGCAGTTTCATATGCAAACAGCACCATGCCATTAACTGCCACAGTCAGTTTATTTCGCATTGAGGCAGACCTCAACCTTACTGAAGTGAGTATGCTGCCGATTTTATCTTTTTCTTAGCTGCCATCGACGATGCCTGCATTTGTACTTATCATGTGATGATTGTCAGTCAAGTCACCTTTATTTATATAGCGCTTTTTATTATGCCGATTGTTTCAAAGCAGCTTCATTGTTTCAAAGCAGCTTAAATTCAATTGTGTAAACTGGTTTATCTCACTATAGTCAGATCTGTATTTTCTAATGTGGTGTTTTTGTATATCGTTCAATCTTCTGTAGGAGCAGACTCTTACTGTGAACAGTTTCAATGTGAAACACTTCTCCACTGAGCTTCAGCAATATTTGATAGCTTCTAGTGAGGTAAACTCAAATTGACACATTAAATAGAAAATCTGAGTTCTACATGGGATATATATAACATAGTAATAGTAAGTAATACAATATTGAGATCATTTCCTCTATGTCCTAAGATCTTTGTGTGGACTGGAGGCTCATTTTCCCTCCATCAAAGTCTGGAGTTACAAGACATTACCACAGCCATACCCTTCAGACGAGGCAGCAGCAACCTACAGCACCTGGCCGTGTGCAGGAACATAACAACATCGGCGTGTCTCATCTACCAGTGGACTAATGGACGTTTCCAAAACCCTCAACCCTTAGCAGTCAATACTCGAGTGAAGCAAGTGGAATCATTTCAGATGGGAGGAGATACGTTTCTCCTCATTGTTACTGAAGGTAACAATCATAGTCCGTAGTACTATTACAGTTTAATAGCATTTTCCATTTGAAGATGTTTTGACACTGTTTATATGACTATCTTGAAAATGAGCATTCATTTCTCTAGCTTCCCTGTAACAGTATCTGACATTCACATTGTCTTTATTTTTGCCCATGAAAAGGTCCAAGCCCAACATGTGAAGTATTTATGTGGGGTTCTCAGCACAGCTTCTTCCAGCAGACACAGTCCATCCTATTTTCCGGCCTCTATTCAGTGCACCCCTTTACCCCTCCTTCGGGAATATGTGAGTTGCCAGAGAATATAGTGCAGTCTGTTTAAATAATAATGCATTTAGTGTGTTTCCCCTATCATTAAACATACTTTTGCCCATATTTCAGATTTACCAAAATTGTATGGCTTAGTGTATTGGTATTTTAATTTACATGTCGTAATAATAATAGTGCTTGCGAGGCAGAATTGTTTTGATATTCCTTAAACATGTTTGTGGTCTGGTTAGGAGTTTGTTCTAAACACTTAACCATTGTATTGAACTTATGCAACTATATCAGACAGAAATGATGACATATAGACTTCATTTAAGCTCTATTCAAGCAAAAACATTTAACTTTTTGATATAAAATTATTAAATGTGTTGCATTCTAAAATGAGTGTATTCAGCTTGCCATCATAGGCATAAGTTACACTTAAATAGTTCAAAAATAGAAAACTTATTTTAAATTGCGACTACATTTGGCATTACTGTTTTTACAGTATTTTTTGATCAAGTAAATACAGCCTTGATAAACATAAGAAAATTAAAACATCTTATGTATCCAATCTTTTCAATGGAAGTGTATTTGCCTAATGCATATTTAAATTTATGTTGTCCCGCTTGAATATATGTATCTAGCTGTTTCCCTTGCAAGTAAATCTGTTGTGTAGGCTTCATAAAATTTACAGTATCATACACAGCAAAACAATCAGTATTGAGAAATTAAGATTAAAATGAGAGTTTCTTTGTTTCTTAGCTCACCTGTTGCTTGCGGGTCTAAATGGTTCGGCCTTGCACTCATGGCGGTCAGATCTAAGGCAGTTTGCTGAAGTGCTCAAGTCTCCATCTATGCAAGAGTTCCTGTATCTTCCTGTTCCATCTCTCAATTCCACCAAGAGTCTCATCGTAGCCACCGGAGAGTCAGATTCTGTTATATATGAGCTGACTTCCATGTCCAATCAATCTGACTTCATCCCCAAGTATGTTAATGTTGTTATGTAAATCATAGTAATGAAGAAATAGTTGATTTTTGTATTTTTTATTTGTAAAATATTATACTGTAAATCCTTTTTCTAGCTCAGTCTATTACCGATGTTCACTGATATTTACATCTCTTATTCTCAGTTCAGGAGAGCTGTTTTTCCAGCCAGGGGTACGTGAGCTAGACATAGCAGTGAATATAATTGATGATGATGTTCCTGAGGAGGAAGAACATTTCCGTGTCAGCCTCAAGAACCCCAAAGGAGGGGCAGAAATTGGCTTTCGTGGTCAAGTGACCTTGTTCATTCCAGCAAACGATGACGCTTATGGGATTATTGGCTTTGCACAGGTATCAGGATCAGAATTTTTTGTATGATTGACTAATGCTTTTATCGGAATATGTAACTCCCAAAGTGTCCCTCAATAATATAGCCTAGGCAAGATACCCCAGTTGAATAGGGTAAAAAAAAAAACACCATACTTGCCCAGTTGATTGATGACATAAAAAATTGCTAAATCATTTTGTGTTACAAGTTTTCTGAAATGTTGGTTAAAAAAATACAAATTATCTAATTAAGTATACTTACAATTTAATCAAAACAAAACTGAAAATTGGAAAATAAAACTGCTGTATGTAAGTGCTACTTAAGTGGAGATTTTGGGCTCAGTGCCGGAGAAATAAGCTCATTTTGAGAAACCTGCCTTTAAATATTTGTATTGTAATTGCAATCTACTGACATACAGTGAGGAAAATAAGTATTTGAACACCCTGCTATTTTGCAAGTTCTCCCACTTAGGAATCATGGAGGGGTCTGAAATTGTCATCGTAGGTGCATGTCCACTGTGAAAGACATAATCTAAAAAAAAAAAAAAAAAACTCCAGAAATCACAATGTATGATTGTTTAACTATTTATTTGTATGATACAGCTGCAAATAAGTATTGGAACACCTGAGAAAATCAATGGTAATATTTGGTACAGTAGCCTTTGTTTGCAGTTACAGAGCTCAAACGTTTTTCACCAGGTTTGGACACACTGCTGGAGGGATTTTGGCCCACTCCTCCACACATATATTCTCTAAATCAGTCAGGTTTCTGGCTTGTTGCTGAGAAACACAGAGTTTGAGCTCAATCCAAATATTCTCTATTGAGTTTAGGTCTGGAGATTGGCTAGGCCACGCCAGAACCTTGATATGCTTCTTACAGAGCCACTCCTGGGTTATCCTGGCTGCTTCGGGTTATTGTCATGTTGGAAGACCCAGCCTCAACCTATCTTCAATGCTCTAATTGGGGAAAGGAGGTTGTTCCCCAAAATCTTGCAAGTGCAGTCGCCCTGTCCCAAGTGCAGAAAAAAACACCCCCAAAGCATGATGCTACCACCCCCATGCTTCATAGTAGGGATGGCATTCTTGGGATGGTACTCATCATTCTTCTTCCTCCAAACACGTTTAGTGGAATTATGACCAAAAAGTTATATTTTAGTCTCATCTGACCACATGACGTTCTCCCATGACCCCTCTGGATCATCCAAATGGTCATTGGCAAACTTATGACGGGCCTGAACATGTGCTGGTTTAAGCAGGGGAACCTTCCATGCCATGCATGATTTCAAACCATGACGTCTTAGTGTATTACCAACAGTAACCTTGGAAATGGTAGTCCCAGCTCTTTCAAGGTCATTGACCAGCTCCTCCCGTGTAGTTCTGGGCTAATTTCTCACCTTTCTTAGGATCATTGAGACCCCACGAGGTGAGATTTTGCATGGAGCCCCAGTCCGAGGGAGATTTACAGTCATGTTTAGCTTCTTCCATTTTCTAATGATTGCTCCAACAGTGGACCTTTTTTCACCAAGCTGCTTGGCAATTTCCCCGTAGCCCTTTCCAGCCGTGTGTAGGTATACAATTTTGTCTCTAGTGTCTTTGGACAGCTCTTTGGTCTTGGTCATGTTAGTAGTTGGATTCTTACTGATTGTATGGGGTGGACAGGTGTCTTTATGCAGCTAACGACCTCAAACAGGTGCATCTAATTTAGGATAATAAAGTGGAGGCGGACATTTTAAAGGCAGACTAACAGGTCTTTGATGGTTAGAATTCTAGCTGATAGACAGGAGTTCAAATACTTATTTGCAGATGTATCATACAAATAAATAATAAAAAAAAATCATATATTGGGATTTCTAGATTTTTTTTTAGATTATGTCGCTCACAATGGACATGATTTCCAAGTGGAGAACTTGCAAAATAGGAGGGTGGTCAAATACTTATTTTCCTCACTGTAAATAGTTGCATAAATAGTGCAATAAAATAAACACTGGATGTTTTCATTCCACTACTTTGAAACCACAACATGAACATCCAAATAGCCCAAAATCTCAATTTACTAGTGCATGAAAAAGTTTTTGCCTGAGGTGTCTTGCCTTAATGTTTTATATGTAAAGTAGTGTCCATTTCACACAGCTGTTATCTTTCAAAGACAATGAGCTATTTTACTTACCGAAGCTGTTTGTGCACAGATTTGATAATATTAATATATAAACAAATATATTTGTATATAGAACTCTTTATTGAGGGAGGTGGATGAGCTGGAGGATGATAACCCTGTTTCTCTGAGCATCGAGCGGAGGAGAGGCAGATTTGGCAGACTAACAGTATACTGGAGTGCCTATGGTAGTCTGAATGACGTTTTTCCTACTTCAGGAGTGGTGAGAGCTGCTTGCATACCATGAGTTTTCTGTTTTCAGTTGTTTAAGTAATGATATTTGACTGCATTGCATATTTTAAATAGCATATTGTGAACTGCAGACTATCATTTTAGTCCAGAATCACAGCTCTAAGTATAAGCTGTTATTTTAAGCAGTTATACTTGTGTTGTGACTGAAATATGCAAGCAACCATTTTTAAAAACAATGTACTATTTAAAGAACATATTATGCAGTCTTTATGTAAGGGATAATCCATAGCTAACTTTGCATTAAAATATATATATATATATATATATATATATATATATATATATATATATATATATATATATATATATATATATATATATATATATATATATATATATATATATATATATATATATATATGTGTGTGCATGCATCAGTGGTGCAGAGTTCATTTAAATAATTCAATGCATAGAGCCATGAATTAACCAACTTATACCATGGTCATTTGCCAGCACTGACAAGTTAAAGCTGTCTTTGGTGTTTGCAGCACAATATTTGACCAGAAGGGTAAAAATTATGGTTAATTTCCTCGGTTACGGCTTGTTAGATCTAGCATTTTGCCCGCTTTAAATCAGACACAGAGATAAAGTAGTGTCTAAGATTACATTTATTTGAATGAATGAATTACTGCATTTATTTGAATCAATTATATGAAGAATATGTCTGTGTGTGTGTGTGTAACACATTCTACATTATGTGTGAGTGTGTGTGTGCGTGCGTTTCAAAGAAAATCAGAAATCAGCATCAATATTGAGCATTTAGACAGACCATGGTATAATATTATATTAACCTTCCAATTAGAGTTTCAACATAAAAATAATGCACAAATAATTAAAGATCTATTTACACCATCTGCATCTTTTTTCCATGTAGGTAACATTTTCTGTGAGCCAAGCTGTTGCTACCATATCACTGAACGTATTAGCCGATGACATTCCAGAGTTAGCAGAAAAAGTCACCATTGTCCTGACCAAGGTCACAACGATTGGGATAACTGATCCATCCAGGGGAGCCATGATCGACCCTCAGCGTGCACAAGCAAACCTTACAATTAAAGCCAATGGTTCACCCTATGGAGTCATTGGCTGGCATCTGGATTCCCAGTACTTCATCACTCCAGAACCTCAAAGTAATTAATCTGTGTTTAACTCATTTGAACTTCAGCACAATAATATAATGAATGGTGTATGAATGGCTATGATAGCCAATTAACATTGCTGTGGTGTACCGCTAAAAATTAAAGTCAACATTTCCTGCAATCCAAATTACCCAAATTATCTTTTCTAGTCATATACTTAGTCTTGCAATAGTAAAGATAAATTCAGGGTAGGAATTTGTTTGTCAATGTTTTTATACATAATTGTCCTGCATTACAATATGAAAATATTTGCTATTGAAAGACACTGATGTCAGTTTTTCCCTTTTTATTCCTTTCACTTCAGAGAGCCCAAGCAATATCACACTAAGTATTGTGAGAGATCAAGGAGCATCAAGGGATGTATTAGTTTATTACACCACCAAAGCAGCCCTTCACCTGCCACCTGTCAATCAAGCTAGCGAGGGGACTGACTATGTAGCCAAAGAGGCCACAGTCATCATGATGGAGAATGTTACTGTTGTTTTGGTATCCATTACAATCCTGCCGGTGAGTACCTCAGCTTCACTGGGATGCCTTGTAATAAAAAAAGACCTTGAGAATGTTCAAATTAAAGCATCCTGTGGTGTAGTGGTTGGAAAGCTGGTCTAATCATTTAAAGGCTGTAGGTTTAAAGGTTGTAGGTTTAAACCTTGATTACTTAATTTACTGAATACATTTGTGGTATAATATATGTCTTTATCAGGAAATAAGGAGAAACCTTTCTTCCTTGATGCCCTGATGTTTTTACTACTGGTATCAACCGGTTTAGAGAGGCAAAAGTTCAGTCTGCAATGTTTTAGAGGTTCATCCCTTTCAGTGTCCAGGGTTTGTCAGCCCCATAGCTTGCTCTGAACCGCTGGCAGGGACTAGTTCCTGGCGGGAGGGTCAGAAGGCAAATGTGCCCACGCTCCCCCTCCAAGGTGTCAGGGCAGCGGGCCAGGAGGAGGCCTAAACAGGGCCTTAGGGAGGTAATTTTGGCTTGCAGGTCTGAGGACCCAAAACGGTGAGTTTTTGCATTAGGTCTCCTCCAGTAGGAGATTGAGCAAGCCTCATGTGAGAAAAAAAAAAATAGAAAGAGAGAAGGAGTGAGCAAGGCTTTGAAATAATGAAGGTGATTGCGATCTACACTCTTGCCTGATTTGCCTAGTGGTCAGAGGCACATGGTGCATAGTGGATAGCACAATAGCTTGAAATGGTGTTGGCCTCCCTTGAGATCAGTTTGAGCAGGCACTTTCCTATGAAGAATTCTAGTGACTTTGCGTTGTTGCAACTTGTGTACTCACCATCTTTAGCTTGAAAAGACATGGCTTTGACAGAGCAAAGATGCTATTAGTATCCCACTTTTTCATCTGTTGTGTCCTCTCTAGCGGTTTTCCTTGAAAGCTCTCTTGAGGGAAATAAGTAGTAAGCAGCAGCCATCAGCCTAGGGTTAAGAGCCTTATAGGGGGTAAGTGGACTAGGTTGTTATATGTGACCCACTCTGGCTCCCTCCAGTTTATGTAATCAGTGGTAGAAGTGAGTCAATGTGCCTGGGAATTGGCGGAGTCTTTCAGATAAAGTTAAGTTTAGACCAGTTTAGTGCTTCAGAGGCTCATAAGTGCTCCTTTGAAACTGTGTTGATTTGGACCTTCTACCCGTTGGTTGCCATTAAAGGCCATTATGTGAAGAAAAATCCTGGAATGATACTTAATTTCATTTTGACTGAAGAAAGAAATACATAAGCATCTTGGCTAGACTGAAATCTCTAACAAATATGCACTTACAGTGGGGCAAAAAAGTATTTAGTCAGCCACCAATTGTGCAAGTTCTCCCACATAAAAAGATGAGAGAGGCCGGTAATATTCATAATATGTACACTTTAACTATGAGAGACAGAATGAGAAAAGAAAATCCAGAAAATCATATTGTCTGATTTTTTTAAAGAATTTATTTGCAAATTATGGTGGAAAATAAGTTCTATTTTGGTTTCATCTAACATTCTCCCAATCCTCTTCTGGATTATCCAAATGCTTTCTAGCAAACTTCAGATGGGTTTCTTCATGTATTGGCTTAAGAAGGGGGACACATCTGGTACTGCAGGATTTGAGTCCCTGGCAGTGTAGTGTGTTGCTGATGGTAGCATTTGTTACATTGGTCCCTGATTTTTAAAGAATTTATTTGCAAATTATGGTGAAAAAATAAGTATTTGGACATCTACAAAAATGCAAGATTTCTGGCTCTCACAGACCTGCAACTTCTTCTTTAAGAGTCTACTCTGTCATTCACTCGTTACCTGTATTAATGCCACCTTTTTGAACTCATTATCAGTATAAAATACACCACAACCTCAAACAGTCAGAGTCCAAACTCAACTATGGCAAAGATCTCTCAAAGGACACCAGAAACAAAATTGTAGTCCTGTACCAGGCTGGGAAGACTGCATCTGCAATAGGTAAGCAGCTTGGTGTGAAGAAATCAACTGTGGGAGCAATTATTAGAAAATGGAAGACATACAAGACCACTGATAATCTCCCTAGATCTGGGGCTCCACGCAAGATCTCACCCGTGGGGTCAAAATGATCACAAACATGGTGAGCAAAAATCCCAGAACCATACGGGGGACCTAGTGAATGACCTGCAGAGAGCAGGGACCAATGTAACAAAGGCTACCATCAGCAAAACACAACACCGCCAGGGACTCAAATCCTGCAGTACCAGATGTGTCCCCCTTCTTAAGCCAATGCATGAAGAAACCCGTCTGAGTTTGCTAGAAAGCATTTGGATGATCCAGGAGAGGATTGGGAGAATGTTAGATGAAACCAAAATATAACTTATTGGTAAAAACTCGACTTGTCGTGTAATACTTATTTTCCACCCTAATTTGCAAATAATTTTTTAAAAAATCAGACAATGTGATTTTTTGGATGTTTTTTTTTTTTTTTCTCATTCTGTCTCTAATAGTTGAAGTGTACCTATGGTAAAAATTACAGGCGTCTCTCATCTTTTTAACTTGCACAATTGGTGGCTGACTAAATACTTTTTTTTTGCCCCACTGTAGTAAGCACCACTGTAGTAAGTGAACTAAAAAGTTAACCCTGTGCTTAGATCCCTCGGTTGTTGCATGTTTTATTCTCTGGAGGTTTCTTATCAAGGCTTGAGTGCAGGCATTTTTCAGTAGAGCCTAGTCGGTATTACATTCACCATAGTGTCAACACTATAATGGGTTGAGTAGTACATTTACAATACCAATATTACTTTTTTTTTTTTTTTACTGTATTCGTAAAGAAGTTTAATGTGTTGAGTATTACTTTTACAATTACAATATTACCTTTTTTTACTGTATTTATGTTTAAATAACTGCAGCCTTGGTGAGAGACTTCTATCAAAAATATGGGAAAGAAATCATCACCCTCAATTCCCCTTAAGCCTCCCAGTTAGTCTCAGGTCACTCTGAAGCTAATGAGGAGACAGATTGACCTCCTACTGCCTACAGGGCAAGCCAACAGCCAGTTACTATTATCACCACAAAACCCCCACATTTTTTTAAATTTGCTCTTGGAATAGCTCATGCTCTGCAAATTGCAGTGGTTGTTAGATATTTTTGCATTTTGGTTAGCCTCAAAAACCACATGTTGAATTTGTTTGTGCTGAAAGACTACTGACATAAATCAGCATTTGTAAGAAATTAATTGTACAGAAGCTGTTTAGAATCTGCTGCAGAAATGATCCCTTATTTTAAGAGGCATGAGATGACTAATGGGTTTAACTAATGAATTATGTGACATGTAGATAGTATAGGAGATAATAGCACTATTAATCTAAGGATGGTATATGTGTGTTTGCTTTTAGGATGATATTCCTGAACTGGCTGAGACGTTCCTTGTAAACATCACCAGAGTTGAACTCTTGGGTGGAGACACAGGAGTAGGTCAGCCCAGTGTGAAAAGACCTGGTCTGGAGATAGCTGAGGTCACCATCCAAGAGAATGATGACCCAAGAGGAGTCCTCAGTTTCAATGTCTCAAAGGTTTGTTTACTATAATCTTTTTCTAATTATATGTTTATACCAATTGTATTGGCTTTTTATACATATTTTTATGTATATTATATATATATATATATATATATATATATATATATATATATATATATATATATATATATATATATATATATATATATATAATATTATTCTTTTTTTATTTATTTTTGTTACTATTTTGTCTATTGATAATGAAGAACAAACATACTTCTACAATCCATTGTCCTTTAGGATGTCTCTGGGGCAGTGCTAGCATTTGAGGTACCACCACCTGGAAATGTCTTTCGTCTGGCCGTCATGAGAATGGCTGGTAGATCTGGTAGATTGCTGCTATACTGGGAGACGCAAGCAGTCACAGCCAGCACTGAGGACTTTAGTCCTTCCTCTGGAAACCTCACATTTCAAGAGGGACAGGTAAAGATTAACATAAGTAATTTTTATTGACTAAAAAGGGGAAGAGAATTAGGTTGAAAGTTCCTCCATTCTCCAGCCTGTGACAGTTAGCCATCCCAAAGGACATTTCAAATCAAACTGCACTGCGAGGAGGCGAGGAATGAGGAGCGAGGAAGCTTCCAGAGGAAGGTTTATCCTATGTGAAAAACCTGACAGATGTATGATTTTTTTTATCAATGTACGAATAAGCATTTCTTCGATTCCTCCTTTCCCTCCTCTTTTTCTTTCCTTACATTCTTTCCTTGTATCCTAAGGGGGTGGATTTAGGACAAGAGAAAAGGAAGTGAGAATGCTCAAATAATAAATAAAAGCACATCATGTGGTGAGCTTGGGTATGTCTCTTTCAGTTCCTTACCTCCTGAGCTCGTGAATCAGTATATTGTGTATACGAGTTCGGGCACTGGTAAGGACAGTGCCCGAACTCGTATACACAATATACTGATAAACAATATACGAGTTCGGGCACTGGTAAGGACAGTTTAAGATGCTGGCTCACTACGCATAGGGACATGACGACATCCTCATTGTAAAATCTTTATAATGTATTTATGAACTACAGCAGAACTTATATATTTCTGACATTACTTGTAATGTTATTTAAAGTACATTATGATAAATACTTTGCTTGTTAGATATACGTGCGCAACATTTAGCTGTAAATAATTTATACATGTTAGCTAGATTGTGTTCATTACCTGTCTAACATTGTATATGTTTATGCTAAAATATAATTAAATAATGGTTTCTGTTTTTAAAAGATTATATTGCATGTTGTTATTGTCATTATGTGTAGTAAGTTGGCTCTCGTGATTTGAGTTTTGCGCTTTAAAACTTCCGTTAAGGGACCATCGATGCACCCTGGGTTTGTGGTGCATTGTGAGACTTTTTAGGGAGCGAACATTTCAGTGCACTGGAAGGATTCTGCGATTGAGACAGCCCTTAAAATGGCCAACTCCCTGATCAGTGCCCTGACTACTGAACTAGGGAGCTGATTGAGAAACAAACCATGTCATTTCCTTTAAGCTTCTTCTCTTCCCCTGTTAGGCTAAATATGGGCTCATGAACCTAACAATAGGGTTACATATAACATACATAGAAAAGGCTACTGGAAATAATGTGAGAGTAAAAAATGTTTCAGTGTTACTTTTAAGTAATTCAATATTTTGATAATTAAACAATGAGTTGTTTCAGCTAATTAAAAAACTGTGGATATGAAATATAGAATAAGAACGATTGTCGTTATAATGTGAAGCTATTTAATTATTTGTTTGTTTTGTTTGCAGGGAGTGGCTTATATTGAGATCACCATTATTGATGACACAATTGTGGAGTCCACAGAGACATTTATGGTCAAACTGGTTCGAGTTATTGGAGGTGCCAGGTTGGGGGACGAGACGTCTGTGGTAGTCAGCATCCCGGCCAATGATTCACCTTTTGGTCGGTTTGGGTTTGAGGAGCTAATGGTAAAGTTACCAATACTATCAATGAATTTTAGTCCAATATTAGCATTTTGCTAGCCAGTAGTAACTGTAATGTAGCTTGTATGCTTGTATATAAAGTAACTTATTCTTTGTTTGATAGGATGTAACCTTGTTCTTAGTTTAACTTCTCTATTGTCATTATTAAAAGAATAATAACTTGCTCTGATATCTTTGTGGTTACTTTATCAAAGCTATAATCAGCTCTACTGAAAAAAAAAAATATATATATATATATATATATATATATATATATATATATATATATATATATATATTAGTAGAGCTGTATATATATATATATATATATATATATATATATATATATATATATATATATATATATATATATATATATATAATCTTTTTTTTTTTTTTTTTCAGATTTCTGTGTCTGAGCCTCAGTTCCTAAATGACCCAGCTTCCATAGCTACACTGACCGTAGTGCGTAGCTCAGGAGGTGAGGGAGTGGTGAATTTGATCTGGCTTCTGCAGGCAGAGGGAAGAGATGACCTAAGCCCTCATAATGGAACTCTCATTTTTAACGGGGTAGGTATAGCTGGTAAATATGAATATTAGCATTGCCTTTAATTCAATGAATAGCACTTGTGCCACAGTGAGTCAGTAAATGGTTTTATTGTCCCTAGACTGAGTCAAAGAAGACTCTCATGATTCAGGCTTTGGCTGATGCTGTCTTGGAGGGAGAAGAGAGATTCACCATTCAGCTTCTTTCTCCAAAGAATGAGCCAGTCATTGATCCAGTTAGAGGTCTGACAACATATTATTTCCATTATCAAATATATATATATATATATATATATATATATATATATATATATATATATATATATATATATATATATATATATATATATATATATATATATATATATATATATATATATATATATATATATATAATATCATGTGTCTACATCTTTGACAGGTAGTGTTCAAAGTCATCATTTACTATACTTGCTTTTCTTTCACCAGGTATTGCCACAGTTGTTATTCAGGCTGATGTGGGTGCCCTGGGAACTGTAGGAATAGCTGATTCCAGCAGGAACATTCTGATTGGTGAACCAAGAACCAATTATAATGGAACAGCTCTGGTCAGGTAAACTTTTCACCTTCTCCAACCAACAGGGGTTACTGGGTACTTAATTTAGCAATAGCAAAACATATTTCACAAATACCCCATCTAAAGATCGATTGTGTTCTATCAATTGCAGTCTTGTAAGAGGTCCAGGCATCTTTGGTGAGATTGAGATCTTCTGGAACATCAGTGCAGCTTCAGATACAGAGTTCGAGGAGACCTCTGGCAAAGTTGTAATGAAAGACCGCCAGTCTGCCGCTACAATCCAGCTGAAGGTAAAACTGCTGAGAAATACATACTACTATTACTAACAAAAGGTTGAGGTCGGTACGATTTTTTTAATGTTTTTGTAAAGTCTCTCATGCTCATCAAGGCTGAATGTATTTGATCTAAAATACAGTGCAAACTGGAAATGTTATTACAATTTAAAAGAAAAGTTTTCTATTTGAATATATTTTAAAATGACATTCCTGTGAAGGCAATGCTGAATTTCCAGCATCATCACTTCAGTCTTCAGTGTCACATGATCCTTCAGATCCTAAATCATTAAAATGTGGTGATTTGCTGCTCAATGTGCATTTTTTATTATTATCAATGTTGAAAACTGTTGTGCTGCTTAATACCTTTGTGGAAACCTAAATTTAGTTTTTCAGGATTCTTTGAATAGAAAGAAAAAAAAAAAGAAAAAAAAAAAACTTATATGAAATACAAATCTTTTGTTACATTGTATGTCTTTACTGTCACTTTTGATCAATTCAATGCATACTTGCTGAATAAAAGTATTAATTTCTTACTGACCCCCAACCTACAGATACATACAGATACAGATGCAAATATTTAAATAACCTCAAGACATATCAGAATACTACTGCATATTTATTTTAAAATGTATAATTCAAGTTCAGTATGAATCTGTATCTTGACCCAGCATACCATTTCCCCTGTAAACTGTAAAAATGTAAACCATCTTCACACACAAAGTCAAATTGATTCCCTCTCCCTGGTTCTGTAGGCGCTAGATGATGAGATCCCAGAAGAAAGACGTTTATATCAGCTAAGACTGAGCTCTCTAACCCCGGGCTCAGCAATCACCCCTGACAGACAACTTGCCACCATCACTATGGCTGCCAGTGACCTGCCCCATGGGCTCTTCTCTTTCTCTCAAGCTTCTTTGCGTGCCACTGAGGAGGACAGAGCTGTGAGACCCCTTACATGACATTAACACTGCTGAGATACAAACCACAACCAAAGGACTATGTGCTTCTTGTTCTCCTTGACTGGAAAAGTCATTGAAAATGTTTTTAAACTTCCATTAAGCAAAACCCTAGCAACCATTGATCCAATGATAATAAAACACTGTAAAGTTTTCTTTATGAGAGACTTTGGGTTTTTAGTACTTATTGAGTATAATGGATCAGTTCAGAGGTAATGAGACTATATTGAATTTAAAAATGGACACACAGGGTAAGTCCTGTGTTTGCTAAGCTAGTTTTGGCCTTTACAATTTTCCTAGACTAAATTGTAACAGATTGTAAGAGATGGGAATGAAGATATATGTGAACCCATACCCAAAGGTAGTTGACTCTCCAACTGTGTCTTGCCTCTTACCAGGTAAATGTGACCATTGTTCGTTCCATGGGTCTGTTTGGCAGCGTGTGGGTTAGTTACCACACAGAAGGCAGAACTGCGATCAGCGGGCAAGATTTTGGACAGTCCTCTGGCCGGATGCTATTCAGCCCTGGGGAGAGTTCAAAGGTCATCACACTGACCATACTCGATGACGACCTTCCAGAAGGACCAGAGGAGTTTTTCCTCAACATTACTCTAGTAGAGCTTCTAAATGCCAGGTAGAGTTCAGTCTGCTATCTGAAATCCAAGTAATGCAGAAGCTTGGAATAGTATTAGCTATATACTTTTGTGTTTGCTGAAAATCTAATTATTTCCTCTTGTTTTCAGTTCAATGGATTTTACAGTGAGAGAGTACGGCTTACAGATTGACCAGCCTCCAGCTATTGGCAATCTGTCCTCCCTTATGGTGATTATCCAGAAAAATGACAACGCTGAGGGTATTTTGGAGTTTGACCCCAAATATGTCAACATCACTGGTACTTTTATGCCTCTCTCTTTTTTTCTAAGCTCTTTTGTGATTTATTAGTGAAAGGCGCCACAGGGAAAAAGGCTTGTTTGATTTTATTTTCCTCTAAACCACTAGATGGCACAAAAACTTGCTACAGCACTTTCCAAAACATCCACATTTCAAGATGCTCATGGCTATTTGGCTGATCACGGGCTGCAACGCAAAGTTGAGCCTAGGCTGATTTGATACTTGATTATTATTTTTTAGGTTTTAGGTTTCAGTAGCAAATGATAATCAATAAAATTATTGTTTATATTTTGAGACAAAGGTCCTCTTAATTTTTGATCAAGGTAATAGCAACATTTTTTATTTATTTTTTATAATGGAAAAACATGTAAAAGTATGGATTTAGGGGAAAAGGCGCCCCTGCTGTTGGGGCAAAAGGCACAATAATTAACATGTTAATAAACAGCTGGCTGACTTTCCATTTGTTGACATGAGATTAAATGATTAGATTCAGATGGTAAATATAATATATTAGGTTGGGTGTCCAACTTAACGATAATACCCATATTTATGATGAAAAAATCATATATAATATATATATATATATATATATATATATATATATATATATGATTTTTTCATCATAAATATGGGTATTATCGTACAAATATCATATAATACAATATTATTTATTGTTACTACTGTAAATTTCTATAAAATGATTATGAGATCTTTCAGAATCTTTTCTTTTTAAAATTATTTTATTTCTGTATTTTTACAATATATTTTTATATTAACTGTATAAAATATATTTTTACTATTCATATTTTTATATTATAATGACAGTATATTTATTGAACAAAAAATAATTATTTTATTTATCAAAATAAACTGAAAATTGTTCAAACTTTGCTAAAGTGATTGTTTTGAACAAGGTTGAGATGATTTCTTAATGTCTAGTGACATATCAGGGCCATTTTATGATTAATTGAAAAGCATTTGTTACATACAGTTCCTTTAATTTATAGATAAACTTCTTGCTATTTTCTTTTTTCATGATGTACTAGAATGTACTAGAAATTAAATTAATATTTTTAAATGTTGATTTGAAGTGAATTTAGTTATCACTATCATGTACAGTATGAAAGACAGATGTTCATTTTGAAAAATAGTTTACTTTGAAGTCATCATATTAAGACCGGAAAATAGAAATCATATTAAGATCAAAATAATTGCACTTCACCTTCAAAAAATATATATTGATGTGTATTTGACTGTTATCGTTAACTAAACTAAAACTAAAATTCTTAAAAATAATTTTTGATAATTGAAAAAAAGCAGAAATTATAAATATTACAAGTACTACAATTACTAAAACTGAAACCGAAATAAATATAAATTAAAGCAATATAGAAATATAAAAAAAAAAGCCATACAAATGAAAAAAAACAAAAAAAATTTTTTTTTTTTTACTAAAAAAAGTTTTTAGTTAAAACTTTAACTAAAATGAATGACTAAATACTAAATATATAATATTAAATTGCACTGGTTGCAACTGTATATGATATGCATATTTGTTGTCAGTCTTTGTTAGTCTTTCCAATTGTTTTTTTCACAGTTGAGGAAGATGTAGGAATTCTGTCCATCCCTGTACTGAGGCGTATTGGGTCCTATGGGCCGGTCACAGCAGAGTTTGTCTCCAAAGGTTTGACTGCTGAACCTGGTTCAGATTACATTCTGCTCAATGGCTCCATCAACTTTCAGCATGGCCAAATCCTCAGCTATATCAATGTCTCTATTGTGGACGACACAGAGAGGTAAAAATGGGGTTATTAACTTCCATTGCTATTTATCCTTTCATTGAATTGGTTAAACATTTTATTGTCAATGAGTGTACGTTTTGTGAACTTCTAGCATGTTTCATTAAATGAGTTTGTTTTTTTTTCTTCCCACAGTGAATTTAATGAGATATTTGAGATGCAACTCACCGGTGCCACAGGAGGTGCCATACTTGGAGCTCAGCTAATTGCACGAGTTACAATTGCCAAAAGTGACTCGCCAAATGGTGTGGTACGATTCATCAACCAAAGCGCCGTCACCATTCCAAACCCCAACAGTACCCTCAGACTGACCCTGTTTGTAGAGAGAGCGGACGGGCTGCTGGGAAACGCCACGGTGAGCCCCGTCTAGACTAGGACCTCACAGTTCGGATGCCATATCCATAAAATATCTGTTTTCTACATTTAGGGAAGCACTTGGAGGACAGACAGACCCTGAACTGATTGTTTCCATTGATTTGTATGTAATGAATAATGTGCTAAAGGAAGATTGTGGAATGTATCAAAACTGGTCTGTGAGGTGAATGCATGATTTAGTACAGACCTTAATGTTACTTCAATGTAGAATTTATATTCTACACAGACGAACAAATATTTGGACCCACTATATTAGGTGGCCTTAACTACAATGTACTAACATTTCAATTAATTATTTGATACAATTCACTTATTGTGTACGTATGTACATGTTTTAACATTGTACTTACATTTTAAAAATGGCCTGTAACCTGTATCTGTAATTAATGTATAGTTACTTATATTTAGAAGTACACTGTTGACACTACCCTTACACCTAACTCTACCCTTAAACTTACCCATACCACAACTTTACCTGTATCTCACCTCAATATCAGCAAAAGTGTTATGCAATACAATATGAACACAATAAGTACGTTGTACTTTTTTATGTAAGTACATAGTAGTTAAAGACACCTAATATTAAGTGGGAATGAATATTTATCCGAATATTTATATATTTATAATATAATCATTTTTTATAATCGATCAAACATTAATAATTATTAGTCAGGAAAGTAATACCAATGTATATTGAAGAATTTCCTTTTATTTATTTTGTGTTCCCTTTTGCTTTATATTGCAAGATGTTGATGTTGTATTTTATTCCTCAATATTTTATATTATTATTTTATTGTTTGCAATAATTCCTCTAAAAGCTGGATTAAACAGTGTGATTTAATGAAATTTAAATAAATGACAAGGCAGTATTTTACAATATTTATAAATAACAGTATTTTTAGGCAAGATTTTTCATGACATTTAAGTGCCTTAAACAGTATCAACACAGCTTCAAAGTGTTTCTCTGACATGTGCTTGTGTAATTTCTATTCTTCAGGTATTATGGCAGATTTTAGGTCCAAACTCAAATGAGGTTTTACCGTCAGGAAACACAGACATTGGTGAACCAGTGAACGGGACGTTCGGTTTCAGAGATGGGGAAGGGGGTGTGCGTAGCATTGAGCTAAAGATCCTGCCTCACGGTGAGGTGGAGGTCACAGAGAAATTTATTGTCGTGCTTAGTGTCCTTTCTGGAGAGATGGGTGTTGATCCCAGAGCTGGATCTGTCACACTCACGGTGAGTCCTGCTCAGCACGCAATAGCGATAATATCTACAAAACATAGGATAACACTCAATGTAACAGCAATGTAACATTTTGGCAATTGTGTAAAATGTGTTCATTCTCCAGATTGAAAAGTTTGGAGACCCCAATGGCATAGTACAGTTCACAGAACAGGACCTGAAAGAACGCATTTACAATGAGCCTTCTGACAGCGAAGGGCCGCTCAAAATATCACTCCTTATCACACGTAGAGAGGGTGTTATGGGCAACATCACGGTAAGACAAAATTAAATACAAATAAAATAATGTTTATACCATCACAGGAATAACATACATTGTATCATATATTAAAAAAGAAAAGTTATTTTAAATTGAAAAATGCAGAAAACTGTAGTATTATGAAATATTAATACAAGACATAAATCCAGCCTTGGTGAACATAGGAGAGCATTTTAAAAATCATATAAACCCCAAACGTTTGAAAAGTAGTGACAGTATTGTAATTGTTTATGTAATAATCTATGTAAATGTTCATAAAATGATTTCAAGCCCTATAATTGTCCCCCCCAGGTTTTCTGGGAAATCCTCAGTGAAGCAGACAAATCAGGAGACTTTGCTGCCCTGCATGGTTCTGTCATTATCCTGGCAGGACAGCGTTTGGCAGAGATATTCCTCACTCTGCTCCCCGACTCTGTGCCTGAGTTAGAGGAAACGTACGTCCTCCGTCTAATCTCTGTGGAAGGAGGCGCAGAGCTGGATACATCCCGCAGCAGTACCCTCTTGAAAGTCCGGGCCAATGACGAACCCCACGGGGTGTTTGTCCTTTATTCTCAAAACCAGTCAGTGGTTGTTAACGTGGCGGACCGAAGCAGACAACTCCTTATCAGTGTGAACAGGTTGGCAGGGGCGTTTGGC
The DNA here is from genome assembly GCF_024679245.1 of Pseudorasbora parva. NCBI lineage: Eukaryota > Metazoa > Chordata > Actinopteri > Cypriniformes > Gobionidae > Pseudorasbora > Pseudorasbora parva. Next base: position 25,161,597 of record NC_090174.1, on the reverse strand, counting down.
AATGCCAGTGTGGGATACAGAATCAGTTTTACCACTCCGGGGCAGAGTTTCACTGAGGACACAATCACAGGGAACATACTGGTGAAGGACGGAGAACGAGAGGCCAACGTTAGAGTGCCATTTAGTAGCCAGGTGTGTGATTTATTTTATAAGTGTTAGATATAAGCGTTAGATATAAGAGTTCAAAGGACTTCTAAGGATCTAAGGTCCGTATTGATATTTTGAATGTGTCCACTACAGGTGTTTTTTGCGACTGGCTTTAACTTCAGCATTGAGCTGACGGATGTGACTCTGATCGGTCCCCTGCTCAGTTCACCTCCCAGAATTCAACTGGAATCGAAGCTGGCTGTCGTTTCTGTTCCTGAAGTGGCTGCTAATGCTGAGGTTGAATAAAGCATAAAACGTTTTTCTAATATTACCACCAGATGGCGCACAAGATGGTTGCTGGTTTGACTTAAAGTGTTAGTTCACCCAAAAATGAAATTGATGTCATTAATGACTCACCCTAATGTTGTTCCACACCCGTAAGACCTCTGTTCATCTTCGGAACACAGTTTAAGATATTTTATATTTAGTCCTAGAGTGTATCTAAGTGTATGCACACTATACTGTCCATGTCCAGAAAGGGAATAAAAACATGACCAACGTAGTCCATATGTGAACCTTTATTTGAGGTTTAAAAACAAACACAGAAGAGAAGACACTGTTGAATAAAGTCGTAGTTTATGCTATTTTTGGACCAATATGTATTGTCGATGCTTCAAGAGATTCTAATTAACAACCTGATTTCACATATGGACTACTTTGATGATGTTTTTATTCCCTTTCTGGACATGGACAGTATAGTGTGCATAGACTTGGATACGCTCTCGGACTAAATATAAAATATCTTAAACTGTGTTCCAAAGATGAACGGAGGTCTTATTGGTCTGGAATGGCATGAGGGTGAGTCATTAATGACATACATTTAATTTTTGGTTGAACTAACCCTTTAAAGGGTTAGTTCAACTTAAAATGAAAATTCTGTCTTGAAGATAAAAACAAATGAAGATATTTTTGTTGAAATCCGATGGCTCAGAAAGGCAGCAATGACATTTCCTCTCTCAAGACCAATAAAAGGCACTGAAGGCGTAGTTACAAAGTCCATCACACTACAGTGGTTCTACAATAATTTTATGAAGTGATGAGAATAATTTTTGTGTGCAAAAAAACCCAAAAACTAAATAATGGCTGATTTCAAAACACTTCTTCCTGAAGCGTCTGAGCTTAATGAATCAGGGTATCGATTCATGATTTGGATCGCTTGTCAAACCGCCAAACTCCTGAAATCACGTGACTTTGGTGATCCGAACCATGAATCAATACGCTGATTAATCACTATATAAGTTGTTATTTAGTTTTTGTTTGTTTTTGCGCGCAAAACTTATTCTCAGTCGCTTCATAAAATTACTGAAGAACTACTGTAGTGAGATGGGCTTTGTAACGACGTCTTTAGTGCCTTTTATGGGTCTTCAGAGAGGAAATGACATTGGTGTCAATGAAGGCCTTTCTGAGCCAACGGATTTCAACAAAAATATCTTAATTTGTGTTCAGAAGATGAACGAAGGTCTTACGGGTGTCGAACCACATGAGAGTGAGTAATTAAAGACATCATTTTCAATTTGAGATGAATTAACCCTTTAACCAGATATTAAATCAGTTGTAGTTGTGGCAGTATTTATTTATTTGAAAAAATATATGGCTATTATTTTTGGTTTTAGTTTCTTTAATGATACCATTAAAAGCTATAAAAGGGCACTTTATTCAATACAATGAATCACCACAAAATGTGAAGTGCCCAGGTCACATTTCATCCCAATAATCTAAAGAAAAACTAAAACATATGTTATACTCATTTTACAGTTCTAACAGTGTTTTACAGAAAGAAAGAAAAACATGCTAAAGAAATAAGCATACATTAAAAGCAGTGCAATTAATACTACCTGATTAATACACCCTATTTTCTTTCACATTATAGTAACCCAAATTTGTATATATATATATATATATATATATATATATATATATATATATATATATATATATATATATATATATATATATATATATAACTAAATCAGTGCTGTTTTCTCCTTGTGCTGTAGGTTGGATTTTCCTCTTTGGCTCTGCGCATCTCAGATATAGAGAGTGGCCAGTGTGAGGCGCTGGTGACACGGACAGGCTTATATGGGAACGTAACCGTTCGATGGAGCTCTGGCTTCCCCCCTGGCCAAACTCCACCTGGCTACCAGCCAGGAGACATCTCACCAAGATCAGGTTTGCCCTAGAGAGAGAAATTTGCTTAATATACAGTATATGAGGAAATATCCAGAAATGATGAACTGACCGTATTAGTCTGAATATTCTGTTCTTCTTTTTTTATCTTCATCTGAAGGCACGGTAATGCTCACCCATGGTCAGAGAAGTGAGGTTATCTCTATCAGTGCTGTTAATAACATGTCAGTTGTCACAGCACATGCCATTTACCTGACCTCTGTAGAGTCGGAGTCACCTGGGGGAGCCCGCCTAAGGTAACGCTGTCTCCTTGAAAACAAAATCCTCAAATTCTCATTGGTATCCGAATGGTTTGATGTGTATGTTATGCGTTCAGGACTGGTTACACAGTAGCTGAGGTGGAGCCGTTAGGATTGTATCAGTTTCATCCTGATTCTCGGCAGCTGGTCATTGAGGAGGACGTGCAGACCATCACCCTCTACGTCCAGCGCCTCTACGGCTTCCGCAGTAACCGTTCCAGCGTCTCCTACAAGACATGGCCTGGCACGGCCCAACCTGATATAGACTTTGCAGCAGTAGCAGACGGGCAGCTTCTGTTCGATTCCCGCCAAACATCTGCTGCCATTCGACTGTCCATTCTAGATGATTCCCTAGCTGAACCAGATGAGAATTTTTATGTGAACTTAACCAGCGTGCGTGTTCTCAGCGCCAGTTTGCCTTCAGTCACAGCTCAGCCTCGCATTGTGTTTCAGAATAGTGTGGCTACAGTTACCATTCACGCTAACGATGTTGTTAGTGGATTTTTGAGCATAGGACCAGCGATGATACGCATATCTGAAGACAATCAGGGAGGTGAGCCCCAACAGAAGCTTGCACTAAGAGTACGGAGGTCAGCAGGGCTCACAGGAGTGGTGAGTGCCAAAATCAGGGCTTATGCAGGACTCAGAAGCCCAGAGGGGGATGCAGCTCAGTTTCATCAGGAGCATAATGGCACATGGGCTTTGGAAGGAGAGGACTTTGCCTTGGAGACTCAAACTGTTACGTTGTTTGAGGGACAGAACGAGGTGGAGGTCAGTGTTCTGATACTGAATGATCAGGAGCCGGAGGGACAGGAGGCGTTTTTTATCTACCTCAGCGAGGCAAAAGGTGGAGCTCAGATTGTCAGCGTGCCAGATGAACTGGGATTCACTTCCTTTGCCAAAATCATTATCCTGGGTGAGAACCTTACTGTTATTACAAGGATCAACAATAAGGATTTTTTGTCTCATTGTTCTGTTTTCTGCTTTTCCTGCCAAAAGTTTTACTGGCTCCACCACAAAATTTATAAACATATTTTTTGGTGTGAATTTGTTTATGTGTGAAATATACAGTATATATATATATATATATATATATATATATATATATATATATATATATATATATATATATATATATATATATATATATATATATATATATATATATATATATATATATATAAAATAGCATATTGTGATAAAGTTCATTATTTTCCACAATGTTATGATAAAAATTAAACTTTCAAATATTTTAGATTCATTGCACACCAACTGAAATATTTTCTTTTATTCTTTTTAGGTCTTTTATTGTTTTAATACTGATGACTTTTGCATAGAGCTCATGAAAACCCAAAATTCCTATCTCAAAAAATTAGAATATCATGAAAAGGTTCTCAAAACAAGCTATTAACCTAATCATCTGAATCAACTAATTAAATCTAAACACCTGCAAAAGATTCCTGAGGCTTTTAAAAACTCCCAGCCTGGTTCATTACTCAAAACCGCAATCATGGGTAAGACTGCCGACCTGACCCTGTCCAGAAGGCCATCATTGACACCCTCAACCGAGAGGGTAAGACAGAAAGAAATTTCTGAACAAATAGGCTGTTCCCAGAGTTCTGTATCAAGGCACCTCAGTGGGAAGTCTGTGGGAAGGAAAAAGTGTTGCAAAAAACGCTGCACCACGAGAAGAGGTGACCGGACCCTGAGGAAGATTGTGGAGAATCCAGAGCCACCGTGCACAGCTGTGTGCAGGAAATGGGCTACAGGTGCCGCATTCCCCAGGTCAAGCCACTTTTGGGCTACAGAGAAGCAGCACTCGACTGTTGCTCAGTGGTCCAAAGTACTTTTTTCAGATGAAAGCAAATTTTGCATGTCATTCGGAAATCAAGGTGCCAGAGTCTGGATGAAGACTGGGGAGAAGGAAATGCTAAATTGCCTGAAGTCCAGTGCCAAGTACCCACAGTCAGTGATGGTCTGGGGTGCCATGTCAGCTGCTGGTGTTGGTCCACTGTGTTTTATCAAGGGCAGTTTCAATGCAGCTAGCTATCTGGAGATTTTGGAGCACTTCATGCTTCCATCTGCTGAAAAGCTTTATGGAGATGAAGATTTTGTTTTCAGCAACACCTGGCACCTGCTCACAGTGCCAAAACCACTGGTAAATGGTTTACTGACCATGGTATTACTGTGCTCAATTGGCCTGGCAACTCTCCTGACCTGAACCCCATAGAGAATCTGTGGGATATTGTGAAGAGAAAGTTGAGAGACGCAAGACCCAACACTCTGGATGAGCTTAAGGCCGCTACCGAAGCATCCTGGGCCTCCATAACACCTCAGCAGTGCCACAGGCTGATCGCCTCCATGCCACGCCGCATTGAAGCAGTCATTTCTGCAAAAGGATTCCCGACCAAGCATTGAGTGCATAACTGAACATAACTATTTGAAGGTTGACTTTTTTTGAAAAACACTTTTCTTTTATTGGTCGGATGAAATATGCTATTTTTTTGAGATAGGAATTTTGGGTTTTCATGAGCTGTATGCCAAAATCATCAGTATTAAAACAATGAAAGACCTGAAATATTTCAGTTGGTGTGCAATGAATCTAAAATATATGAAAGTTAAATTTTTATCATTACATTATGGAAAATAATGAACTTTATCACAATATGCCTCCAATCTATTGAACGGTAATGCATATTTTAGCTCAGCTACTAATGCTTCTCTCCAACAGGGAGTGATCTTCAGAATGGTATAGTTGGCTTCAGTTTGAGCTCTCAGTCGGGACAGGTCCTGGATGAGGACTCAAAAAACAGGACGGCAACACTCTTTCTGCAAAGACAGGAAAACAGGTATCATCGATGTTTAAGATGATGCTGTGCTTTCAATACTGCAAATGAGTGTTAATCAGTAGATTTACATTCACACTTCCAGAGCATTTGAAGATGTGTTGGTGTTTTGGCGGGTCACGTTCAGCACTGTAGTTCACTCAGTGGTCAGTCATGGAGTGAATCTGACCAGAGAGCTGCAGGAGACCTCCGGCACATCCGTCTGCAGGAAAGGAGAAGTGCTATGTGCCCTCAAGTTGGAAGTCCGGCAAGACAAGGTATATTTAAATCATATTTTACTGATGGCATGACATTTTTCAGGTTTTGAGCTTTTGCTTTTGCTGTTGCTTTTGCTTTTGCTCTTGCTTTTGTTTTTGTTTTTGCATTTGCTTGGTTTGTTTTATTTTGTTTTTTCCTAATCATTTATTGGTTATGGTTTTGTTTTCTCTTTCTGAACTTCTTGTCCATTTTGATTATTCTTGATGTTATGCAGTGCTTAAGAGGAATCCACCTTAACAGCTTCTCTGATCATCTTGCTCCTTGTCTTTTGGTCTGTGTATTGCAGGACCCAGAGTATGAGGTGTGGTTTCTGGTGGAGGTCTATAAAGTGGGTGAGGGTGCCACCATAAACCAAACTGCCCGTTTTGCCAACGTCACCATGCTAGAGAGTGATGACCCACGGGGACTGGTGTACTTTGCCCAGGGGTCTAGACTACCTGTGGTCACCCTCAGAGCCACAAGCGTCAGTCTTCAGGTCTACAGGGATGCCAGTACAGCATCAGCTATCTCTGTGAAGTTCAGCATGCAGGTGAGATTCATTTTAAAAAGGAACCTTCTCCCAAAATATCAATAAACATGCAAAAATCACAATAATATGCAGGATCCAGAGGCAAGGAGGCATAGAGAATACATATACAGTATCCTCGATTAATGTGTGTTCAAAATAAATATTACATTACAGACTTATATGCTGTGTTACTTTGTTTCTTGCTGAAAATCCAGTTAGTCTTATTAATTGTTCATTATCTGTAATCAAAGATCAGTTACATGTCCAGCTATAACCTTACCCACCTCACGGCGCTCTCTGACCCCATTACATAATGTGACCTCATTAGCGATGAGAGGCCTGAGATGATGTCAAAATCATGAGCTAAGATGATGAATGTAGAGAAGATAAGAGCTCTGAGCAATTAGGCCACTGAGTTCCCAGAAGATACTTCAAAGGCAATATATATGGTGGATCTGGAGAAGTAGGATTTGACATGTCGAATATGGTTTTACGCCCAAAATACATCAGTCTGTGGGAATGCTTTCTCATTCCATCTTTTTTCACTTTTTGTCCCTCTGGCACACCCTTTCCTTTCCTCCATTTTTCAGTTTTTATTGCCTACTGTTTCACTTGTAGGCATGAGGAAATCCTTTTAATTTCCAGTATGTTACACACTTGAGTGAACACATAATCATCTATCTGCAGATTTAAAATATCTAAATTTAAAGTTTTAATTCTCCAAACTGTGTCCATGTGTCCAGCTACTTTTAAAGTTTGGGAGTAAATGTCTGAGTATTAATTGTGTAATGTGTGTCATCTGCTCTCACAGGAGCTTCCGAAAGCAGAATCTGTTGGACCTAATCTGATCTGGCCTGCTGTGGCAGGACAGGACTTCGTCAAAGCGGATGGCACCCTGACTTTTGAGATTGGGCAAAGAAGTGTCGGTCTGGACGTGGCCCTCATGCCAAACATGGGTTCCTCCAACCCAACACCCAAACGGTTCCGCGTGGTTCTGTCAGATGCCACCGGTGGAGCACGGGTTCACCCAGAATTCAGGCTGGCTAATGTAACCCTGGTTTCGGACTCGGAGGCTCAGGCAGTATGGGCTCTTCTTGACCAGTTACATCAGCCTCTGGATGAGACCATCATCAACCGGGTCCTGCAGGGGCTTATCAATAAAGTTAGTAAGGACATCACTCCAGAGCAGCTAACAGCAGTGTTAGATGCACTAAGCAAGGTAAGCATATGAGGGAAGTGTGTGTGTTTGACCTACAAGGGTCAAAATTTCTGAAAAAAGTCCCCAAAAGTTTGCTCAATTCAATCTGTGGAAAGGAAAAAAGGTATTTTTGAGGACGTACTCAGAAGGAAAGTTGACTAAAATCTATATCTTCATTCTATTTTAGAATTAGGATGTGGCACTTTTTTAATTTAAGGTTGTTATCATGTTCATTGGTTTAATTTAAAAACAATGGCAGTAAATGGGAAATCCCCATTTAAATAGCAAGGTAAGCGGGTCAAGGTGGGCCAAAGGAGTATAAAATCACTTTTCATTGCTTTAGCTCCAGACTTTGAAATGTAGAATAGACTACTGTTTAAAAAAAAATGGGGTCAGTAAGATACTTTTTTTTTTGAGGTAAATGCATAGTTTTATTCACATGGAAGCACCAAATTGATGAAATGTGACTGATACATTTTCAGGATTCTTTGATGAACAGAAAGTTCATAGTGTCTGTACTGTGTTTCAACAAAAAAAAGCAAACAGCACAACTGTTTTCAACATTGATAACATTGAGCACCAATTATCCTTTTAGCATATTATATTAATTTCTAAAAGATCATGTAACACTTGGGACTGGAGGAATGACTACTCAAAATGCAGCTATACTATCACAGGATTAAATTACAATTTATAGTATAATAAAACAGAAAACAGTTATTCTAAATTGTAATAATATTTCACAGTTGTACTGTTTAAACTATTTTAAATCAAATAAATGCAGCCTTGGTGAGCATAAGTGTCTTCTCTCAAAAACATTAAAATCTTACAGGCCGCAACATTTTGAACATTAGTGTATATAAATACACTTAATTTTAAACATGTTTATCTGGATTTAGACAGGTGAGAATTTGTTTAAAGTTAGCCAGATCTTGAGATTTTTTTGAATATCAGGATCCAGCCAGTCTACTTTCGGTCTAAAGAACAATGAGGGGCCACATATTGGCCCCCAGAGATCAATTAAGACAGCTTTTTTTACAATGCTTTTTTGTTCTTCAAGTTCATTGAAATGTTTTATCTAGGGAGTACAATGTTTGTACGTGCAGCCACAAGTCTCCACTGTGTAAAACAATCACTATTCTTGGCAGCAAAGCTTTGTCTTACGGTTAATCTGTATTATATCATCACTGGATTTCTAAAATTGATGTTGTACTTTATTGAATGTAAAGTTCAAGTTTTCAAACATTTTAATTATCCTAACACCACTTCACAGATTCTGAATGACGCTGAGCAGACTCCTCTAAAAGACAGCAGCCGCAGCTTGACCTATGACCTCCTGTGCGCCATGGCGAACCCCAACCGTGCGGACACTCGAGGACTGAGCCAGCTCGCTGAAGTAGCGGAGCGTTTTGCATTCAGCCTGCTCACAGACATTGAGTGTGGAGCAGAAGAAAAGAGGTGAGATATAGTTATTGCCATTAATAGGCTTTTTTCTGTTTGTTTTTACCTGAGATGATTTTTGAATGCATATATACTCCCCTCAGAGGCACAACAATACTGGATACTTGCCCGTATTTCACCATAGCTGCTCACCACTGGTACCCCACTAAGATCAACGGCCACACATTTACGGGCAAAAACACAGACAAATTCACTCTGCCTGAGACCCTGCTAGAGGTGCCAGCCCTTCCTGCCGGCAGCATGGCCCCGTCCGCTTGCCGTAAAGTGCACTTCACAGAATACTACACTGAGCACTGGTTCCTCACCAACAGAAAAGCCAGCGCATTAAATGACAAGGTAAAAGAGTGTTTCACTGCATCCCTGAATATATCAACACAGTGTGTAGTGGTATTTGTTTGATTTACAGTTTGATTCAACAAAAGTAAACTTTGCTAGCTTTTGTCAAATAGGCTCAGGCAAGTGTCCAGCAGATGACACTGTTGAGTTGGAAATTTAAAGTCGTCTTCCTTTCTTTTTCATTGTGTAATTATGATTTTAGAGGGTTTGTGTGCCTTTACAAGTGTGGTTTCCTCATGGATATGACATTTAGTGATTATAGAGATTTCATTTGCACTTGAAATTGGGAAACTGACTACAAAATCTGAATGTTTTTATAGGGGAATCCATTTAGAATAATCTATATGTATGTTTGCTGCAGGTTTTCTCAGTCAGCCTTCATGGCAGAGGCTCTAAACCTCTCGCTGACGGTCAAGAGGTTGTTTACCGCATACACACTCCAGATCGACGAGGAAAACCTCGCGAATCTCTGTGCCTGCTTTGGAATCAGGCTGCCGAGAGGTAATTATGAAACATAAACGGATGCATATTGTTCTTATTAAGTGGTACTTGACACAACTTTTGATTTTTGTAAAAGTTATGAGACCTTTTATTATTTAAAAATGTGCTATACACATGGCATACTGCAATGATAAACCACCTCTTTACTTATACTTGAAAACACAGTTGAGATTGCATGCCTATTTAAATAAAAAATCCTCATCCAAGTGAACTTGACAGACCATCTGGCAGTAAAGCTCTGACCTTGTCCATGTTTTTCACACTCCTCAGTGAGACAGACAGTGAGTACAGTGGAGTTAAAGGGTCAGGGTTTGTGACATGCCATGACAAAGTCTTTTCAGGCCTGTCTCCCTCATTCTTTAGGACATGCGCGCGTGTGTGTATGTGACCGAGAAAATTCTGTGTGTTCTACAGGGTGTGTTCTTGGCCAGGAAGCCATTCTAGAGGACATTTCACAGCATTTAGACTGCTGTACAGTTTGTCCCTGAATTCTCTCCAGGCTCAGACTGATGTAGAACAGAATGCTCTCAGAATCATGCATTAGATAACAGATATTCTAAATATTAACTTTGGGACAACTTCAGGACCATTTATTATGCAATTGTGATTCTTCGTAATGTAAAAAGCGGCTAAAGGATTTCCATCTAACTTATCTTAGTGACAGCTTAATAGCTAGGACTTTGTCGAAAATTGGTTTGGAATGATAATTTGATGTGTTGCATAAGTTTAATTTAAATAAACAGACAGTCCAATTTAACAGCTTTCTGTGTTTCCTCAAAGAGAATAATTATGTTTCCCCAAACTTAATCTTAAAATATCATAAAATTATCATTTCACAGCTTGAGCCAATAGCAAACTGAGCATATCCCTTTTTACTAGAAATAATCATGAATTAGTTATCCACAATTTATCAATCCCATGTCAGTTCAGCGTTTTTAGAACACATTTTTTGTACCTTATGATGTGGTGTCACTAGTGGTATAGAAATTATATACTTCACCTTTAAATTAAAGTAAGAGACAAAAACAAAACAAAAGTCTCTTTTTGATACAGATTTAATGTGGCTTGCTATGATCATTTTTGTATGATTGCTCCTGTCCAGCTGGCTGTCTGATGGTCAGTTCTGTCGTGTGGTGGACGACAGTCAGGATTTTGTCGAGTGTGCCTGTACCCATCTGTCCGTCTACACAGCATATGCGGAGACGGGAGGTTTTGCTTCATTCAACGAGGCCTTCTATGCTGCTGGCTTCATTTGTATCTCAGGTAACTTACTATACAGTCCTGTCTAAATGCTTGAGAGGATGCAAAACCCACCGTAATGTGACAAGAAATCATGCATTGCTTGTGTCCTCAAGACCTTGTATAGTATATGTCCGTCTTTCACCCGCAGGGTTTGCCTTGGCCGTTGTGTCTCATGTGCTGTGCTCCAGATTCCTCATGTTCGCTGCCAAACTCCTCACACACATGATGATGGCCTGCTTAGGGACCCAGGTAAGACCAAACTTTTCCAGTAATTTGGTCAGGCATGTTTTAATGATAAACAACATGCCTATTCTTGTCGATCACCTAGGCCATCAAGCCTGGATGTAAATACATTCTGGTTTAAAATGTAACTCCACGTTGTTCCAATAATATACAAATAAACTGGTCTGGTGTGTGTTGCGTTCAGTACTTTAACTGATGATGTGATGGTGAGGCTGAACTCCACTTATAATTTTAGCTTGGGAATCAGTATCAGGATCTAGGACGCTGCTCCAAAGAAATACGATACAGCTATGACATCAGCATGACGTTTTTTGCTGAGTAATGTGGCCTAGTTTACCGTGAAGATGTTTAGTTGTCTTTGAGCCAGTTTAAGGTACAGTAAGGTACAGTCTTATCCTTAAGCCATTTTAAGGTACAGTATAATGTTGCTTAATCCCAGGTGTTGTGTTAAACTTGCTCAAAGGGGATGTTGTGTGCATGCTTTGAATAACTTGTCGAGGTGGTCGTGCAAAAGCACGAGCATTAAAGTACTTTCCTCTGCATGTGTGTCAGTGATGTTGTAATGTAACCTGAATACACAAAGACATTACACAAAAAGTACCGCCCATGTCACTTCTATTGAAAACAGTGATTTTAAAATAGACAAGTCGGGTTCAAGTTAGTTGTGTGTTAATGAACAGGTGTTGAAGGTGTCTTTTTGCACGCATCTCTTTCAGATCAAGCACGTTGCGAAACCCAAGAACTTAAGCAAGCCTTTGCATTCAAATGCACACAGCTTGCACCCATCTAGATTTGGTGTGGGGGGACAGATATCATTTTCTAAGAAATGCGTCATTGCAGCTTGGGCGAACACATCCAAATGGGCTAGTGTTCTAGCCCTGACAACCGAACTATCCCTGTGCACCCACCCCTCTACAAAGAAGAGGAGGGTCATTTAGTCAGTGGTCTGATACCTGTGGATCGGAGTGGGAATTTTCCACTGGTCCTGCTCACTTATAGAAAAAGAATAAAACAAACATGGCTCTACTTAACAGGGCTTAGAAAAACCTGGTCGCATTCTGTCAACCGTTAATTGTTTTGCTTTTCTTTACCTCAATGGCATTGAATGGAAAATTCCAGTCTGGCCATCCCAAGAAGTCATGCGTCATGCAGGTTCGGTACCGACAACAGCCTCAGCCCCCAGAAAAAGAAAACTCATGTTTTGTTAAAGGATGTTAAAAGGTTAAAATATAAATATCCTCTAGACTTGGTAAAGGATTTGCTCTGGGTGGACTGTTCCTTTAAATTGACATTTTGGTGACACAATGAGGTCAGAAATTTTGAGACCACTAAATGCTTCTGTTTTGCATGTTTCTAATCTAATATAAATTTAGATTCATTGCATTTATCATATTCTGAGCGTAAAAACTGAATTGAGTTAAATTGTAATTGCTGCACTTAAATCAGAACTAGGGAACTTTTCAACCTTCATAATATATTTTCAAGACTCTTGTGATGATAAATCGACCTACAATAGGTTGAATGACACGTCTGCCATAACTTGATGGGGTCTGTATCGTTTTTAATCATACTTTTAAACTTGTTAAAGTTTAAAGTAGTAACCCGAGAACAAAAAGAATTACAAAACTTGACTGCTTTACGGCATATATACGTCACTTCCACCAACACCCACACTTCCTTAAAGGGGGAGTGAAACACTCAGTTTCAGTCAATCTCATGTCAATCTTGTGTACCTATAGAGTAGTATTGCATCCTTCATATCTCCGAAAAGTCTTTAGTTTTATTATATTTATAAAAGAAATATGGGCTGTACCGAGTCTTTCCGGAAAAAACCGAGCGCCTGGAGGCGTATCGTGTGGGCGGAGCTAAAGAATGACAAGCGCGCAAAGCGGTGACGTCCTCAAGCGTGGAGAAACTCATGGCTATCGATCTCAGCTAATACAGATCATGATCCAGAATCAAATTCGGAGGCTGAAATAAATTGAACAGAAGAAACGGCAACAGCAGGACGTCCGTCTCTGTGGTATGTACTGTATTAGTGGCCTGTCAACATTTGTGTGCAGTTTATGAGGACATGATTCGGTTTATGGACTATTGTATGCGACTAAACCTAGCAGTAGCAAGCAAAACGGTTTTGCACGTCAGACTAGTGTACATAGAACAACAATAGAGTCCCTTAGCGCATTTGAATGACGAAGCACGCGATCGTGTCGTTTACTGATGTTTACTCATGCGACGAGCCAACAGCAGAGACATTTGAAGCAGTCTTACTCACCGGCTGCTTCCAAAGCAGGACCGAACCTTTATCGCTGGGACCGCTCCGTCAAAAACACACTTCTTTGGTATGATTTGGTGAAGTCCTGACAGCAGTGAACGGTGGAGATCCACTTTTGCGTCGCGACTGAAGCGATGTTTTGTGAAGCTTCCCGTCATTTCTGCGTTCAAATCGGGTCAAATGCAGCGCTGCCTTCCCGGAATGCTGTGCTGAAGCGTTGAAGTCACCCATAGGAATAAAGTGGAGCGCGGCGCCTGGATCGACAGGATCTGCAGCTTGAGAGCAGTGTTTACAGGCGTGCATTTGCTCTCTCGCTCTAGTCACGCGCGCGCCCACCCTACCGGGAGAAGAGCCCGTACGACCCATACAAGGACCTTCCGATCTATTAACGTCAAGTCGAGCCATACTCGAAAAAAACTCTCCGAAACTTGTATGAAACCGGAAGGATTATTTTTAACACAGAAATACTCCATCAAACGTCCAACATTAGTTTTTGAAACTTTGTCTATGTTTAGGATGGGAATCCAAGTCTTTAACAGTGTAAAAAGCTCAGTTAAATTCGGACATGCGAGCCCAACTTGTTTGTCAGATTAGTCATGTCCGAAGCAGCACAGACAAATAAGAAAGAAAAGGTTTTGTTGGAGGAAAGCAATAAGAGGAAACGAAAAAGTGATGGGATTAAAGGCAGGACGAGGATCAACATTGGACCAGCGTTTGCTCGTTGGCGTGAGCTGAAGGAGGCGTGCCCGACCGATGCTGTCCTGCTTGTTATGGTGATTACCTACCACTCAAACATTGAATTGAAGTATCATATAGATTCTGTAAAACGGCAACCAATAAACTACTATGACGCTGGCTTGTAAATGTGAGCATCGTGATTATTTGGCATTTGAAAAAAATAAAACCCATGAAATTATATTCATATGACATGCTGAAACATATGCCACTGACTGTACCTGGAATGAAGACATTTCACACGCGACGCCAGAAGAACACCTGGATGTGAACTCCTCCTGCAGTGTTCAGGTATAACTGTTAGTGCTGCACCAACCCGCGAGGCCGCTTTTATGAAGTTATTTGGCCCGCCCCGCACTACTGTATATATTTTTACAACCCGCCCCGCACCCGCAACCATTAAATAGACATACGGGGTCCGCGGGTTATGAGACGACCCGCGCATTACTAGTTCAGGGCTATCAGGGATGTCATGTCAACAAATGCATGCGCGATGGCATGCCCTGTTGTAGGATGACAGAGCTTACGACAGTAGTTGAGGACATTATTTTTTCCCAACTGTAGGGGGACCCCGAGAGCAAAAGTTACCAAGTGCTGCTTTAATGTCTAAATTGAATGTAATTGTGAAATGAAAAAAGCTGTACTTCATTGACATTTCAGTCAACAGTCTTTCTATAGTTTTAAATTCTTGTCCTAATCACTGATCTGACTTCAGAATTTTCAGAACTTTTCAGAAGTTTAGTCTACGATAAATACAGAATAAGAAATAAGATAAATACAGTGTGTATGCGGTAAAAAATACAGAATAAGAAAATGTATTGTGATCCCATCTTAAAGGGATAGCTCCCCCAAAAATGAAAATTATGTCATCATTTACTTACCTTCATGTTGTTTCGAACCTGAATGAGTTCTTCTGAACACAAAATGTTTGCAACCAAGCAGATAGAACAACCATTCACTACCATAGTAGGGAAAAAATACTATAGTAGTGAATGGTTGCTTTATCTGCATTATTACAAACATTCTTCAAAATATCTTTTTTTGTGTTCAGCAGAACAAAGAAATTCATACAGGTTTTGAGCAACTTGAGGTTATGTAAATGACAACAGAATTTTGATTTTTGGGTGAACTATCCCTTTAAAACATTTCACACCTTCAGCCATAGAGAACAAACAATATTTATCTTCAAATAGCCTGCCTCCTCTTGACTACCTGAGTGCGTGACAGCATGTAGGTAAGACAGGACGACAACTCAAAACTCTAGTTAGTGGAAATTTACCCAGACTAGCTCACCTGGCCCAATATGTCAGTACAGATATGGCTGTTCTTATGAGCTGCAATAACACACATTAGTAGGGGTAATCAGCTAGCGAGCCGCAGCAATAAAAGGCTTTTCGGGAAGGCGACCTTTAGATTCACATGCATGTAGCTCATGTGTGAGATCTACACAAACACATATGGAGAAGCTAACAGACATGGCCACCAGTGCAAGTATTGTCACACAAAGACAATTTATAAAAGGCAGTGTAGAAAATATATTGCTAATTTCCCTATCAAATTAAACCCCCTTAATTATGTGCTGACTGAATCTCCCAGATTGAAGTGATAAAGGTCAGGATGTCCAAAAATCCAGGCGGATCTCACGAAAATGTGTATAAATAGTATGAGTGTGCAATGTCGTGGAATGTGTACGGCAAAACTCATTTTGGCTTGCTTATGCCACGCTGTTTTTCATGTGCATATGATACGCACTTTATGGCATATATTACATACGAACCCCCCACCCCACCACCCTAAACCTACCCAAGCGCGTCATATACACGCCATAAAGTGCGTATCATATGCATGCGAAAAACAGCGTATCATATGCACACCAAAATGAGTTTTGGCGTATACATTCCACGACATTGCACACGTACTATTTATACGCATTTACATGTGATCGGGTTGAAAAATCAGTCACGCTCATTTCGGCTCAGCTCTGAGAATTGAGATCCAACAGTATCTTATTTATCTGAAGGTTAGAATATTAGGTTCACTTAACGTACTTCATGGAATATGCAGCATGCAGTGACTTTCTAAAGCCCTTCCTCGCCAACATAGGGCAGTTTGTGTGTCAAGTAAATGAATGGGATTGCTCTGATTGAACAAGTGTTAAAATCAATGCTTTTTCTGTAAAAGCTGGGTGACATTCAAGTAATTTCATGTGGTTCTGACCGAGTAGATTAGATACTTTAGTGAAAAATCAGTTTTGTAGTAGGTGTTTGCAGCAGAAATGGGAAGACTTTGGCAAGGGCAAAATTGTTATGGCCAGGTGACTGGATCAGAGCATCTCGGGAAGGGCAAGCCTTGTGGGTTGCTCCTGGTCAGCAGTGGGGAGAACCTACCGACAGTCGTTCTAGGAGCAACAAACCACAAATCTGTGACAGGGATTGGGTGCCTAAGGCTTTTTGATGCACAAGGGCAACAGACAATCTCCTGTCTGGGCTGAACCGATTGAAGGTCTACTGTGGTACAACTCTCACAACATTTTAATGATGTTTATGGGAGAAATGTGTCACAACACACAGTACTTCACACCTTGCTAACGTATGGGTCTAAGTGTCCGCAGACTGGTCAGAGTGGCCATGATTACTCCTGTCTATTATCGAAAGCTTCTACAAATGGAAGCATCAGAGGTAATCCTTGGAGCAGTGAAAGAAGAGTCAATAAACCGTTTACCCATGTGGATTTGCCTTTTACCTGGGGAAGTGATGGCATCAGGATACACTGTGAGGCGACGACAATTGGCTGAGCAAGAGTAATGCTCTATGCAAAGTTTTGCTTGGAATCTCTGAATGCGGCCATTCATGTGGCGTCAGTTTGACACCTGCCACCTACCTAAATGTTGTTGTAAACCAGGAACACCCCTTAATGCCATGGTATTCCCGGATTCCAGTGACCTCTTTCAACCCTCCCACACTGCACACATTATTGAAAAACATGACAACGAGCTTCCAATCTGATTGAGCATCTGTGAAATGTGCTGGACCGACAAGTTTGAACTATACTTGAAGGAACTGCTGCTAACGTCTTGGTGCCAGATACCACAGGGCACTTTCAGGGGTCCTATAGAGCCCTTGGCGGGTCAGAGCTGTTTGGTGGCACGCGGATGGCCAACAGAATATTGGGCAGTTGGTCATAATATTTTGGCTTAATTTAGTTTTACACCCTTTCTCTGACCCTTATAAATAAACAAGCTGTTTTGCTACCATAGCTTTTAAACTTGAATGTAAACACATGTGGTGCATGTGCAACATAAAGAGCTTCTAATTATGCACCCATAATGATGTATATTGCTCAAAATAAAATTATCCTATGATATGCTTGATTTTTCGACAAAAATACTTTTTTTTCTTTACATTTCTTCTGATTACATTGTTTGGAGCTACATGGCAAGAGACTGAAGCGAGTTGAGTGTGTCATATAATTACGTAAGTTAAGAGGCATTACCGATAATTATTGGAGATATTTATGAGATAATGCTGTGAAATTTCTGGAAACTGGTTACGTGAATCCAGGTGGACAAAATGATTCATGACTCATGACATTTTGTTTTTGAGTAGTCCTGTTTTATTGACCCTGACGTTTAGTATTTTATTGATGGTTGACTGCAGTTCAATCCACAGCATCCACCTGCAGTTAAATTAGGAAATGAGGATGATTTGGTGTGTATGCTTTAGGTTCATATTATGTTGTGATTATAATTGCATCAACGTTATATTTACTGTATTTAAAAACAGACAAACACTCAAATGCAAATCATGCACGTTAGTTAGAGTTAGACATATTCCTGGGTCCACATATTTCGTTAAATTTAGTCCAACCCAATATTCCTACCGCTAAACCTAACCCTATAATTAAACTCAGAGGGAAATGATTGGTAAATAACATTGGTGTTAAAGCACCTAACCATGGTTGTAAGCCTAACCTTGAGATAAACTGTAAAATTGTCCCTCAAATCTGATTGGTTGATTGAAATGTTGTTCCAGGATAAACAAAGATGTTGACCCAGGAACATGTTGCACCTGGTGAAAAGTTCTGCTGCAAAGCACACAATACCGTTCAAAGCGCTCACCACAAAACGCCCACCACACACCAGTTTATGGTGGAGAGGAGACAGGGTGATGAAGTCAGTCAGAATATGGGGATGATGAGGAGACCAATGGGCAAATTTGGCCAGTATACGGGGTTACACCCTACTCTTTTTCCGAAGAACATCCTGGGACTTTTAATGAATCCGAGAGTTTAATGACCACAGAGAGTCAGGACCTCGGTTTAATGTCTCATCCGAACGATGGTGCTTGTTACAGTATAGTGTCCCCATCACTATATACTGGGGCGTTAGGACCCACACAGACCACAGGGTGAGCACCCCCTGCTGGCCTCACTAACACCTCTACCAGCAACAACCTGTTTTTCACAGGAGCTCTCCCATTCATGTACTGACCAGGCTAAACCGTGCTTAGCTTCAGTGGGAACCAAGGGCTACAGGGTGATATGGCTGCTAAACATATTCAAGATTCTGACTAAGGATTTAATATTCTTTGTTGAATAGAAGGTTCATAAGAACAGCTATGAGACAGGTTATGGAGACTGGATGCAAATAATTATAAGCCTGTTAATGTAACCGTGATGAATGTTTTAAGACTTTTAAGAGTTTTCTTTCAGCTGGTCGTGGGAGCTGAATTTGAGATAGGCAATGTCCATTCAGTGTAACTGGGAAAGTGACACTCATGGTTTGTCTGACGTCAAAAAGTCTGGGAGAGCTCGACAATGCCTGTGAGAAAGTTGAGCAAAAGGAAGCAAATCTCTTGGCCTCTCAAACCTCCCTTTTGCCCTCTTCCTGTTGTATTTTAGGTGTGTGTGTGTGTGTGTGTGTGTGTGTGTGTGTGTGTGTGTGTGTGTGTGTGAGCCTGTTTATGTGGTTTATGAGGACACAAATTTGTATAACTACATGGGTATTACACTGGTATTACACTATAAATGTGGTTTATGAGGACATATCAAATGTCCTCATAATTCAAATGGCCTTAAAAACATACTAAATGATGTTTTTTTGAGAAAGTAAAAATGCAGAATGTTTCCTGTGATGGGTAGGTTTAGGGGCAGGGGCAGTGTAAGGGGATAGAAAATACGGTTTGTACAGTATAAAACCTATTACGCCTATGGAGAGTCCCTGTAAACCACATAGATCAACATGTGTGTGTGTGTGTGTGTGTGTGTGTGTGTGTGTGTGTGTGTGTGTGTGTGTGTGTGTGTGTGTGTGTGTGTGTGTGTGTGTGTGTGTGTGTGTGTGTGTGCGCGTGTGCGTGTGTGCGCGCTGCTACTTCCAAACACTGAAATAAACACAGAATTATAAACACACACACACTCGCACAGCTTAGTGAATCTAAATATTTTGATGGTCCCACGATGCATTCTGATTACACAAGATGGTAGAAGGGGGTGTTTGAGAGGCCAGAGTTCTCCCTCTTTAATTAAATTGTGCCCATGTCTGTTAATTTACTCGAATGACAAGGAAGGACATGCTTATTCAGATCAACAGTGCGCCTCTTTCAGAAATGCTGGCTCAAACTGGACTGAGGTCTGTATGTGAGCCCGTAGAGAACAAGGCAAATTGGATGCGTGCATTACACTTTCTGCAGAGTTGCACGGCTGCTTGGTAATTTCTATTAAACTTTAGTATATAAGTGACACCAAAAATAGTCCAACTTGTTGAGGAGTGCGCTATTACTTTTCTGAGACTCACAATGTTTGCCTGGAAACAATAAAACAAATGGAAAAAAAATCACTATTCTATCATTTCAAATTTAGCTAAGCAAAAAATGTACACTGCTTTTGAATAGTTTGGGGTCAGTAAATGTTTTATTTATTATTATTATTTATTTATTTTAAAGAAAGTAATACTTGTATTCAGCAAGAATGAATAAACCTTATCAATAGTGATTAAATGCTGCTATTTAAAAAAATATTTTAACGAAAGGATCCTAAAATATTTCGAATTTAAAATATTAAGCAGCACTGCTGTTTTCAGCGTAAATAATGATAAATGTTACTTGAGCACCAAATCAGCCTATTACCATGATTTCTGAAGCATCATGAGCAACCCGATCACACATAAATGAGTATAAATAGTACGAGTGTGCAATGTCGTGGAATGTATACCCTAAAACGTATTTTTTACATTATAAAATGCGTATCATATGCACGCAAAAAAACAGCGTATCATATGCACGCCAAAATGAGTTTTGGCGTATACATTCCACAACATTGCACACTCGTACTATTTATACGCATTTTTCGTGAGATCCGGCTGTCATGAGACACTGAAGACTGGAGTAATAATGCTGAAAATGAGGAATAAATTACAGTTTAAACTGTATAAACATATACAAATTGTTATTCAAAGTGTTTTAATATTCTACAATATTACTATTTTAATGTAGCCTAGAAATCTAGACGCACCCTAGCGGCAGCAAATCTAATCTGCTGCAAGTGTCGTCTAGCAATTCTCAATACCCTTCTGAGCTGTAAGAGCCAAACCCTGGTCGGGCCAATCACATCGTGTATAGAGTCGGTGGGCGGGGCTTAACATAGTGACAGCAGAGTTGCGCTTGTGTGCTACTTAAACACAGAAATTGGTGAACGGCGGTCTTTCGAATCAGCTTTGACCGCGACTCTGGAAGACTTTGAGTTAAGCTTTTCTCTGAGAAAAAAAGAAAGAACGGCACTGAAGTCATTCTTAAGAAGGGAAGATGTGTTCGCAGTTTTGCCCTAACGGATATGGCGAAAGTTTAATCTATCAACTAGCTCCGCTTAGCCTTCGTTGCTCTGGTTGGTTGTAGCGCTATCCTATCGCGTGCAGAGGGAGTTTGAAAGACAACCGTTTATCCCGCCCCTCGGATTAAGCTTTGTCAATGGTGAGTTTCCAGACCAAACATCTTGATGTGGGTCTGGCTTGTCAGGCTAGTTTTACTGCATATTTGATCAAATGTATCCAGTCTTGCTGATCATAAGAGATTTATCTCAAAAATATTTAGAAATCATATCAACCTTAGCCTTGGAAAACCCAGGCTATATCAACTTCAAATTTTGAACAAAAGAAATAAAATATGGATTTTTGGTGGGCTGATACATACTGTAAGGCACTTTGGAAATAGCAAAATGTATTTATGTATTTATCATGCTTTAAACAACTTTAATACCATTTTAGGTCTTGATATTCCTCTATTTTTTGCTTTTTTGTTTTTGCACCAATTTTTGCAATTAATTCATTGTGAACCACTGCCCTATGTACTCAGTTGATAATTTCATTTAATTTCATTGGAATTCTATTTAGGCAGAGCCAAAGCCTAAAAACAAAGTATATCTAAACCTTTAACATCATTATTTTGCTGGCTTGCCAGCACTACTGCTTCCTCTAGGACATATAAACCTAGTTATTTTAAACTATTGATTGCGCAAATGTGAGCTATAATTTTGTTTGTTTTTTGGTGATCTTAATGCTAACACAGATTTACTCTTATGGAACTTGTGACTGCTTTCCATATTGTTTTTCCAAGCATCATTTTATTTTTAGAGCAAATACTGCATGTTTTGAGATGTCATCATCTGGTGTGTTGTTTGATAAGTGTGTGTGCTTAGACTATGTCCTCCTGGAAACTCCGGCCAATGGCACTTTTTTCCCAGCACTGGGTTTAGCTACCCACTGTTGAACCCCAAATTACCCACATCAGGCCTTGAACACCTTATTTCCTACCAAAAAAACACTGTAAATAGAGGCAGAGAGTTGGCCCGAACTTTAGCACAGTTCTCAACAGCCTTCATGCAGACTACACACTAATGTACATTTTTTGCCCACCGCTAACAGAAATATACATACAGCACATACTGGTGGTTTTAGTGATCGCACATTGCAGAAGAATCCAAACGAACACTTCTTTATTAATCCACATAGATACACATTGGAGATCGCAGGAGAAAACTAACATACAGAAACAAATTATAGTAGCATGCTCACGCTGTAAAAGTCCATTTGGCAGTGGCTCTGGAGGAGGACACAGAGCAGGCAAAGTGCAGGAAACCAAGGTAGATGACAGAAGGAGAGTCCATGGTGACGATGATGGTGGTGGTGGGAGCTAGAGAGGTGCCAGGGGCAGGAGTAGCCAGGCTGGGACTCAGAGCAGCTAGGACGAGGGTCACGAAAGAGGGTGGAATCATAGTGGAGAAGACTTGGCTATCGACACCAGGGGAACAACTGACGCAGGGGAAGCCTATGGAGGTGGAGACCCAGGGAGAGACAATGAGCCTGACTGACATCAATTGCTCTGGAGACCTCTGCAGAGCTGCAGGGATGAGCATCTGAGGTGGAGCCAGGGTACTGGAGGACTGAGGCGAAGCCGGTGTGACTGTGGACCAAGGCAGAGGAAAAGTAAGAAGAGCGACATCTGACCGAGGGCACAGCTGGAAGGAACAAGGGAGCCAGGCGAAAAGACTGATGACCATCAAAAATGATGGTCCCAGGTGGAGCCGAACTGAGGGAGGAGCCAAGGTGAAGCCGGCAGGTTGACAAGCAAGATGGCGTGATGGGCTCAATGGCTAAAGGAGGTGACAGAGGGTGCTCTTTCCAAGAAGGAGCTGGTGATCGTGATCGAGATGCATCCACATAGCATATTGGAGAAAACAATGGATGAACTGAGAAGCTGTCGGGAACCAGCGGAGGCGGGACTGGTTAGCTTCTGGAGACACAGGAGATTTCGAGCTGATTGGAACCAGTGTTGCCACAGTTACTTTGAAAAAGTAATCTGTTTACTGATTACTCCTTTAAAAAGTAACTTAGTTGCTTTACAGATTACTTGATTTTAAAAGTAACTAAGTAAGATTACAAGTTACTTTATTTGTTACATTCAGCAGTTTCCGACAACACCCCTGGCCCCTCAACATAGAAATGACAACCGTTTTTGCCAACACTCCCTTTTTTGGAAGTGCATTATTAACAGTAACGTCAACAATGTATCTCCTGACATTTAAAGTTTAAATTAAAAAATATTCCCTGAAAAAATGCTCTCCCTGAGACGCAAGAAGAAAGCAAATATATATATTAGGGCCGGGACTCGATTAAAAAAATGAATCTAATTAATTAGAGGCTTTGTAATTAATTAATCGAAATTAATTTTTCACATGGATTTTTAGTATACCATTGAATAATGACTGAATACATAAGCTTAATAAACAAAATATTGTTTATTTATTTCAGTCCAGCAGACCAGTGCAATGTTTGCCATTAAGTGTAGCAAAAGCGTATTTGTGATATTTGAGACTCGATGTGCTGCGGTGATACGCAAATTCCTTGTTGTATAGCTTGCACACAACCATGCTCTTGTCGACGCTTCCATCCTTTCGTTTTTTAAAACAAAATTTCCCATCCACGGGGCCAAGCAAAGCGGTCTAATCAGCTTCTTCGTTCATGTTCACTATGGTCTGTTATTGTCGTGACTCGTGAGCGTTAGTTGGTGTTCCAGTATAATCGGTCCGTCGAAACTCATTCATTGTAAAACGTTCCGCGGTGCAAAAATGAGTGTGGTTAAAATTGTTATTTCTTTTTTTGCGTAATTAATTAATTAATTAATTAATTAATTAATTAATTAATCTTAATTAACACGTTAAAGTCCCGGCCCTAATATATATATATATATATATATATATATATATATATATATATATATATATATATATATATATATATATATATATATATATATATATATATATTAATTGTTTGTGTTTTTTTTGTTTGTTTGTTTTTTCTAAGGAAAATGACTAAAATAGTAACTCACAGTGACTTGGATAAGTTACTTTAATCTGATTACTGGTTTAGAAATAGTAACGTGTTAGATTACTTGTCACTGAAAAAAGTAGTCAGATTAGAGTAACGCATTACTAAGTAACGCATTACTGGTCAGAACTAGTGTGGATGGGAGAGTCATGGAAATATCCTCTTTCATTTTCTGAAAATATGCACAGGTCTAGCTGCAGCTTACACTCAGATACTGGAATGTGTGCAGGGCTTTCCTCCATGTTCTCGAACTCCATGAGTAATTTCCACAATGATGCACGGTGTTGCCAGCTCACGCACCTGGTCAGACCTTCCTTCAGAATTGGGCTCCAGGAGGATGGATGGCTCGTCTTGGTTACTATCACTGACATCATGGCAGGCTCGGGCTCTCCGTCTGTGGTGGGCTCTGGCTTTAGTTCCATGCAGTGTGTGGGCAGTGACTGGTTGGGTTCTGGTTCTGGAGCGAGGCTGGTGATGTCCTCCTCAGTGGGGCAGTGGTATTTGAATGGTACCGCAGTTCACCAGCACCTGCTCCAGAAACTCTGCAATATCTCCCTGAAGGCCAAGACCAGTTAGGCGTACCTTCGTGTGTTCATTCAAGCTGGTTCTAATCTGGAGTGATCTGGAAAGTTTGTTAAACATGGCAGTTTTAGAAATGTCCTGGTACAGTCCCTGAGATATCTCTGCTCCAAACAGAGCAGCTGGGCAACCTGTAAGCCTGTATTCAGTTTCTGGTCCGGCATTCTGTCACGTACTGGTGATTGTAGTACTTGCCCAATGCATGAGAATCCAAACAAACACTTCTTTATTAATCCACAAAGATACAGTAATAGTTTGCCTTTGTTTTGGTTTTGTTTTCATATTGGACTTTTAGTTTGCTTCTCTACTTTGAAACGCACTTTTGTGATTTTTAATTGAAGTTCCTTTACTGTAATATGGCTGTAGCTCAGCTTCATCCAGCATGTTTAACAGTTGACCTCACACAAAAAAAACATGCAAAAACCGACATGTATGTACTTACTGTGTATGTACTTAATGATAATTTGCATTTTCTCTCCTACTAGCTTTTCTTGTCCGTAGACTCTGCTTCATCATTAGTGTTTGTGCCCTGTCCGTCAAACCAGCTCTTAACGTGTGTTAGGTTTGGCGGCCAACCAGGACAGTCCTATCAGCACAGGTCGGTCAGCATGTTTTCTGGATAACCTCTGGACTCTGAGAGCCTGAATGCTCTATTTTTGGACACCTGGGAAGCATGTTCATTTGGCCTGAAATTTGGAGGGTGAGACAGGGCAATGCGTCGCCTGATGAGCTGCCTCTTTGTTTGTTTATTGACTTTGGAAAGAATAAGGGTCAGCGCTGGCACAGCTAGTCGCTCGTGCCTGTGTTAAATTGCATTGCATTTCTTAGTCCTATACAGGTATTATTTTTGAAGCTCAGTTTGAGAATTACTTATGTCTCGACCATGAGGGATCAACACATATGATGTGCTACATCCAAACTGGTTGTTGGCCTTGGTCTAGTTTAGCATTTCCACACAGTGAAACGTGTGTACACATTACAAGGTCAGAACCCAGAGCACTGAAAGAAACAGCCAAAGGCCATTATGCATGTTCCAGAATAGATAGAGGGACCAGGATCCTGTCCGATTTCCAAGAAGCTTCAGGATGTGCCGCCAGATAAGCGAGGAAGGAAACCATCAACAGCCATTTAATTAAACTTCAAGCCTATTTTTGGTCTTTTGTTAGTGCTCTTTTACTGCGTGACTGTAAGCAGGCTGCATGGTAATGTGGCCAAAACAAACTGTCAATAGTCTTTATCCTTATGATAAACAGCCTAAACATTCATGTTTTAATTATTTATATGTTTACTCATATGTATTAAGGCAGTAACCATTGTTCTTCAAAGAAATTGTATTATTGTATTGTGGCTGTAGGGGTCACTGTAGCTCCATTCCATTCAAATAAAAACTATCTACAGTATGTCCTATATGAAAAGAAAATTCAAAAATGGTAATAATTTCCACCCACTTGACCTCGGTGTCTTTTATAATGTTTAATTTGATTACATTTTTTATTTAAATAAGTATTGAGAGCTCCACTTGTCACATAATCATATTAATTAAAATATGATCAAGCAAAAGCTATAGAAAAACAGCCTAGAACAACAACAAAAAACACATTCTGTCATATGGTTAAGATATGATGAAGGGCCTTCTGTTGTTGAGCACCATATGATATTGTGATGGGTCAGTAAGATTGTTTAAATGTTTTTAAAAGAAATCTCTCTTTTGTCTACCAAGGCTGATTTTATTTGATAAAAAAATGCAATAAAACAAATAAAATGGCAATATTATAAACTACTATTACAGATCAAAAGACCAATTTTCATTCTAATCATTTTAAATTATTCTAATATGATGATATGGTGCTCAAGAAACATTTATTTAAAAACATTTTTTAACATCATTATCAATGTTGAAAACAGTTGTGCTGCTTAATATTTGTGTAAGTATTTGATTCTTTGAATGTAAACTTCACAAGAACATATATTTGAAATAGAAACCGTTTGTAACAGAATAAATATATTTTATGTAACTTAAAACTAAGTGCTAAAAGTATTATTTTTTTTGTTTTACAAAACAACTCTCACTGACATCAATATCAATGAAAGAAAAAAAATTGTCTCAAGATGTTTCAGAAAGGAAAGGAAGAAGAACCCTTGGAATGATCTGAGAAAGTGTGACTCAACAGACGTGCACCATTTAAGCCAATTTATTCAAAGCATACATACATAAATTATGACATAATGTGGATCTGGACATGATAGGAGCTTATAAACCTCAGGAAGGGCATATCAAAGTGAGATTTTCATGATTTGAGTACTGTCTCACTGCTTGTTAAGTCACTCTTTGCCTCAAGGTGAATTACAAAGCCATTAAAAACTCAAGTGCTTCTCAATGAATCTCCCTGTTGGTGATTAAGGAGAGCATTGTGTTATACTTTCTAACTTTTACTGAGTCACTTTCAAGCTATATACATTTTTTAAGGATTTGTGTTGCTGAATATACTGATTTCTTTTCTTTTATTTCAGCCATCATTGTTATTCTGAAGGTCTGTTCATGAATGCATCCCCATGGTCTCTTTTATTTTGGCTGGATGGTGGTGTCCGCATTGACCTGAAGCGTGTCGGCACGATAGCCAGCATTTTGAGGCCAGCTCTTATGTTCACCGGAGTCTGGCATGAGACGAACGATAGCATGTGTTGTTTTGAAGAGGAGAGAGCGTTTGTGGTATCAGGTAGCTAGGAGATTTGTGGCAACAGCAACACACTGTGTCTGTGAGTTTAGACATGAGGGACCAAAGCGTGTTTGGTTTTATCACACTCAGACACCTCAAGGAGCTTTTCAAAGAACGATAAAGCAGACTTTGAAGTCACTGCTGCTGTTATTCGGTTCATGTTGACTTAAAGAGGATGACTGAAGTTCCCACCACTTTACAAATTCATTTCATCATTGTCTGTCTTTAGTAATATTTAGTTGTTGTTGGTTTTTTTTTTGTTTTTTTTTAAATGAACGTGTTTTAAAATGTAGTACTTGAAAAGTGATTATGGCTGTCTTTAAAGTAAATGCCACTTGATATTTTGCAATGGCATTTATACAATGTGACTAAAGTATCAAAATACACAACTTAAGAGGAAATTAATACTTTTATTCAGCAAGGATGCATTAAATTGATCAAAAATGACAGTAATGACATTTATATGTTTGCAAAAGTTGCTGATAATTTTTAACTTTCTATTCATTAAAGAATTATGGAAGAAGATCTGTTTCCACAAAAATGGGAAGCAGGATAACCATTTTCTACTGTATAATAATAATAATAAGAAGAAGAAATGCAGAAAATCGGCATGATTTCTGAAGGCTCATGTGACATTGAAGACTAGAGTAATGATGCTGAAAATTCAGACTCACCATCACAGGAATAATTACATTTTAAAATAAATTAAAATAGAAAACAATTGTTAAATTATAATGCAGTTTCGCTGTTTTTACTTTATTTTAGATCAAAATTAAATGCAGCCTTGCAGTAACAGTGTGACTTATGTTTGTCGTAGTAGGAGTGTTGTGTAAATCCAAGTGTTTTTATGCCTTTCTTCCATTTCTATGAGGAAAAAAAGTGCATGTCATCAAAAAACAATAGATTTCACTGTCCCTTCTGAAAGCAAGCTTGCGTAAGGGATGAAATGTAATCATGAACAAAAGAGAAATATAGGACAGGTCAACCGGACTAGTGCCAAGGGTGTAATAATGCCCCGCTGGACGTCAATGGTCTGTGTGTATGTGTGTGTTGATCAGTTTAAGCGCTAATAAATAGTGTTTGTAAGTCAAACATTAGGTGGAAGTTGCGTCTTTCATGACAAAATATTCATTGAATAAATATGAGCATCGGATTATTTGGATCAAAATGTTAATTGCAATAACATTTCTTTCTCAGTTAACACAAATGCCTAATTAGCTTAAATGTCCTAAATAGAATTACTTAATTACACTGAGGTTATTTAATGTTTTAATAGTCGTATGGCTTGCTTTAGGTTCAGGGAGGATCTGAGACTTAAAATTGCTGAAATAGTAATTAAAAATTGAAAAAGACTTTTTCATCATCTCACATAAACAACTTTTCTTTTTTCTTGACAAATTTCCTTCTGAAGCCACAGAATGCGAAAATCCTTTTAGAAGGATGTAGAAAATACAGTCATCCTCATTAACAGCCATCTGCGCATCTAATATTCTTCATATTTCTTCATGGCTGAGCTTGTGAGTCACATCAGGTGCGGCCTTCCCACACTGACCCACTAACCACGTCCCACGCCTATTAGCACAATACACCTTTTCTTGAGGAGTCTTATGGTGATACAGTGCATGTTCACGTAGCGCATGCCCGAGGCGCACACTTGGCTGATGAAAGTCTGTGCAAAAAAAATTCCCATCAGACCTGACAGTTTGGGGAAAGCCCAGTCGTGAGCAATGAGGGATCTTGCCAGATCAGAATGAAGGCAGAAAGAAGGAAATATAGCAGAGATGAAGGTGGATGTTTATGAGATATTTGTGCCTCTAGCTCCCACTGAACAAAAGCAGCTAAGGAAACACCCACAGTGCTGCTGAGTCTGGAACCAGCTAGTTCAGACCGGTAGCTGTTAGTGGATGGGGGTGGGAAGGGAAGTAGGGGGAGAAAATGAAAGAAAAAGGGCAATTGAGAACAAGGATGGTGTTATGAATGACACATTGAGCATTCGGACCGTCTGGTTGACGTGACTCATCTCTCACGCTCTGTCGGTGATGTAATCTTTTGGGCCAGTGCTATTATTAGCGCCCTGTGCCAAGTCAACATCAGCAGCAGATCACTGAGAGGAGCATATTGACCATCTGAGATGTTCCGTAATGATCATTCAAATTGATCTCTTATTTATGGAGATCGAGAATCAAGGGAATAGCGTGCTTGTCCTTTGGCAGTCTTGATTCTAATGATGGTCAAATAAATAAAGAACCACACTGTGGTACTTTGTAGGCCGCCAGTGTTGGGAAGCTAATTTGAAACTCTAACCTGACTAATGAAAAAGTTGCTAAATACAGTACATTAAATTAATGTTATTTAAGGGATATCTTATCTTAGGGAAGAAATAAGATAGGCTTTATTATATATCTTTGGTATAATTTATTACTTAAAGCCATTTTATTTCTGTCAAACAAACAAACAGTTTCCTGAACGGTTTAACCTAATTAGGATGATAGCTGGCAGTATTAACTTGAACAAATAGTATACTGTATTACCCATAAATAAAAAAAACTAAACAAAATACACCATATTTTGTATAATTGAGTTTGAAAATGCAGTGAAGAGAATACTGACAGCTATGACATTTGTCATGAGTTTTGCTTTGCTTTAAACGCATGATTGTTTCGCCAATCATCATTACATGTTCGGGTCTTTAGTGACCCAGAATTATATCGGATGGAAATCTACCTGTCGCAATAATAAAACTCTCCTGAAATTTGTAGAAGAATAAAATCAAGCATATTTTGTTACCTTTTGGAGTTTGGAAGGATTCAGCTTGAGCAGATGTTTTATCCCATCATCACTGTCCTCATCAGAGCTCATTTCCCAGTACATTCAGCATCTGGCTAATTTTTGCCATCTCATTATTCTCAAAACTATTTGATCGCTGACAGCTTCTTCACCAGATCCACCATCAAGTGACAGATGCATTCAGCTCTTGCTCCGCAGTAAATCGTGGAGCCATTTCAAGCTTTGCTGATGATAATTTCTATTCTTTTGTTTTCTGCCTGCGGTAACTATGAGTGGAATGCCAATTC
Organism: Pseudorasbora parva; assembly: GCF_024679245.1. NCBI lineage: Eukaryota > Metazoa > Chordata > Actinopteri > Cypriniformes > Gobionidae > Pseudorasbora > Pseudorasbora parva. Next base: position 25,131,174 of record NC_090174.1, on the reverse strand, counting down.
ATCATTGTGTATCACACAGACATTGGAGGAGGGAAGCGAATGACGTCCTGGGTCAATAAAGACCCGAGCAATGCGTTTAAAGGGGGGTGAAACACTTGAGTTTCAGTCAATCTCATGTCAATCTTGAGTACCTATAGAGTAGTATTGCATCCTTTATATCTCTGAAAAGTCTTTAGTTTTATTATATTTATAAAAAAAAAAAAGATGCTGTACCGAGTCTTTCCGGAAAAAAAAACGAGCTGCTGGAGGCATATCATGTGGGCGGAGCTAAAGAATCACGAGTGCGTGCAGCTATTGAATGAGAGCGTCTGAAAGCGGTGACATCCTCAAGCGTGGAAAAGAAAACGTTACCCTAAATAAAGCATGGATATCAGTCAGATTCAACTAATACAGATATGATCCAGAATCAGATCCGGAGGGTGAAATAAATTGAACAGGAGAAGCAACAACAGCAGGACGTCCGTCTCTGGTATACGGTATATAGTGGCCTGTCAACATTTGTGTGCGTTTACTCGCAGTTTATGAGGACATGATTCGGTTTATGGACTATTGTATGCGACTAAACCTTAGCAGTAGCAAGCAAAACGGTTTTGCACGTCAGACTAGTGTAACGTTATACATAGAACAACAATGGAGTAAACCGTTAGCGCATTTGAATGGCAAAGCACACTTTGTGTGAACGTCCCCTAGGTTTATGTTTGAGGTGGTTCAGTAAACAAACAGACACCTATATTGGTCAGCTAAACAAATATATTTAAACACACACCATAGATCACATGCTCCATTGATAAATTAACTATAATTGTGTTGTTTACTGTTGTTTACTTACACGACGATAGCCAACAACAGACATTTGAAGCAGTTTTACTCAACGCCTGCTTCCAAAGCACGACCGTGAACCTTTATCGTTGGGACCGCTCCGTCAAAAACACACTTCTTTGGTGACAGTGTTGATTTGGTGAAGTCCTGTGACAGCAGCGAGTGCAGCGCATTTGCTCTCTCGCTCTGGTCGCTCGCGCGCGCACCCTACCGGTTGAAGAGCCTGTGCGGCCCATACAAGGACATTACGCCCTGTTGACGTCAAGCGGACCCATACTCGGAAAAAACTTTCCGAAACTTTTTCCATGTTTAGGATAGGAATCCAAGTCTTTATCAGTGTAACAAGCTCAGTATACATGAAACAGCATTTCACCCCACTTTAAGGATTAAAACAGTGATTTTTGTTGTTCTACTTGTTGGAATAATATGAATGAATCATAAAAATAACTATGGTATTACGGTGCTTACCATATCCAAAAAAACAAACAAAAGAAAAACATAGTAATAACATAATACTTTTATTTATTTATTTTTGAGTGCAGACATAACAATTTAACTCTATGGAAACTTAGTCCTCTTCGGAGAAGATGCCAAAACCACGCTTTTCATCATCCAAATATCTACCATCAGCGGAGAAGAGATTGATTTAATCTTCGAGACTGTGACTACCACACCTTGAGCCAAATATACATCTTCAATGTTGCTTGATGACAAACACATATGCATCCTCCAGTCAGGAAACAGTCCAGCCGGCTCTCCCTTCTGAGGGGGAAGGCAGACGGATCTTTGCTATATTATTACCCTGCAATTCTTTCTCTTCACTTCACCGTGCATGTACAAATTTGTATCAGCTGGTGACGATAGTTGTTTGAGTGACTTGTACACAGATACTGTATATCACTGGGCTGCTCAAGATTATTTTCACACATGTTTGTTTCACACAGTATGTAAGGCCACATGGTGCTAAGGTTTACCTGTCTGACTGATGTGTGTGTGGAAATTAGCTTGAGGCCACAGACTGCTTGACTCCTTTATAGTCGGCTCTAGAAAAGGGGGGAGGTGCATCTGTGACTAACAGAGTATCTATATATAGTAGCACTCATGGCACACAGATGGAGTACAGGACTGGGGTGGTTCTGCAGACTGCCATCATTAATGCATTTACCTGCTTAACTTGTGAAGAGAGAGAGAGAGATAGATAGATAGATAGATAGATAGATAGATAGATAGATAGATAGATAGATAGATAGATAGATAGATAGATAGATAGATAGATAGATAGATGGTAGGTAGAGATTGATTGATTGATTGATTGATTGATTGATTGATTGATTGATTGATTGATTGATTGATTGATTGATTGATTGATTGATTGATTGATTGATTGATTGATTGATTGATTGATTGATTGATTGATTGATTGATTGATTGATTGATTGATTGATTGATTGATTGATTGATTGATTGATTAAACTATAGATACAGTGCATCCGGAAAGTATTCACATCAGGATTTCACTTTTTCAACATTTTGTTATATTACAGCCTTATTTCCAAAATGTATTAAATTCATAATTTTTTCTCAATTCTACAAACAATACCCCATGATTACAACGTGAACGAAGTTTTTTTTATTATTATTTACAATAAATATTTGCACATTTATTTATTTTTTTAAAACAGAAAAAAATCCCATGTACATAAGTATTCACAGCCTTTGACATGATACTTAAAATTGAGCTCAGGTGCATCTTGTTTCCACTGATCATCCTTGAGATGTTTCTACAACTTGATTGGAGTCCACCTGTGGTAAATTCATTTGATTGGACACTATTTGGAAATGCACACACCTGGTTAGTGCATGTCAGAGCACTAACCAAGCCAGGAAGTACAATTAAATGTTTGTAGAGCTCTGAGACAGGATTGTATCAAGGCACAGATCTGGGGAAGGGTACAGAAAAAATTCTGCAGCATTGAAAGTCGCAAATGAGCACAGTGATCACCCGTAAATGGGAGAAGTTTGGAACCACCAGGACACTTCCTAGAGCTGGATGCCCGGCCAAACTGAGCAATCGGGAGATAAGGGCCCTAGTCAGGCAAGTGACCAAGAACCCAATGTAGCACCAGTGTTTCTCTGTGGAGAGAGGAGAACCTTCCAGGGGAACAACCATTTCTGCAGCACTCCATCAATCAGGTCTGTATGGTAGAGTGGCCATATGGAAGCCAGTCATCAGTTAAAGGCACAGTAAAAGGCTGGAGTTTGCCAAAAGGCACTTGAAGGTCTCTCAGACCATGAGAAACCAAATACTCTGGTCTGATAAAACAAATATTGAAATCATTGGCCTGAACCGAGAGCATCATGGAGGAAACCAGGCACCACTCATCACCTGGCCAATACCATCCCTACAGTGAAGCATGGTGGTGGCAGCATCATGCTGTGGGGATGTTGTTTTTTGTTTTTGTTTTGCGGCGGGAACTGGGAGACTAGTTGGGATCAAGGAAAATATGAAAGTAGCAATGTACAGAGACATCCTTGATGAAAAGCTGCTCCAGTGTGCTCTGTACATCAGACTGGGGCTAAGGTTCGTCTTCCAACAGGACAACAACCCTAAGCACACAGCCAAGATAACAAAAGAATGGCTACGGGACAACTCTGTGATTGTACTTGAGAGGCCCAGCCAGAGCCCAGACTTGAACACGATTGAACATCTCTGGAGAGATCTGAAAATGGATGTGCACCGACACTCCCCACCCTTGAGCTTGAGAGGTCCTGCAAAGAAGAATAGAAGAAACTGCCCAAAAATAGTTGGGACAAGCTTGTAGCATCACACTTAAAAAGACTTGAGGTTGTATTGGTGCCAAAGGTTCAACGTTCAACAAAGTATTGTGCAAATGCTGTGAATACTTATGTACATGGGATTATATATATATATATATATATATATACACACACACACATTTGCTCAGATTTCAAACAAACTTCTTTTGCATTGTTATAATGGGGCATTGTTTGTAGAATTGACAGGGTAAAAATAATGAATTCAGTCCATTTTGCAATAAGGCTGTAATATAACAAAGTGTGAAAAAATTAAGTGCTTTGAATACTTTCCAGATACACAGTATGTAGATATCTTTTTTTAATTTATTTTTTCAGGTAATTTACATTTACCATCTATGTTTTTGTGTTGGTCCATAGACCTATTATGAAGGTAGATAGATTTAATTTAATTTAATGCTAATCATTTGTTTTGTTTGTTTGTTTGTTTGTTTGATTTTTTTTTCACATCACAGCCATTATGCAACTAAACAGAGAACCAAACGAATCACAATAGCTCATTTCTGTCTGCTTGGGCATTTGGTCAGATAAGACGGTGTGTTAGGGCTCTCTGGCTTTAATCCAGCACAGTCATTAGAGAGCTGATAATACTGTGAGTGACTCATCTCTCAGTCTCCATAATAACAAGACTCTCAGAGACTGTTCTTTCTATGTTTTATCAGGAACCAATTGGTCTTAGAGAACATTTTGACATTTTTTTTTCATTTAGTCTTTCCTTTTGACCTGCTGTTATATAGTGTTCTTTTTTTATGCTGAATATTACATTGTGCTTTCTTCATGACATAAAATGTTCCTGATACAGCATAAACACCTATAAACATCTAATAATTGTAATTAAAGGGGTACTTCAGCGCTGGGAAGATGAATCTGTATTTAAACTGGGTCCTTAATGTAGAAGAAATGTGAAATTATTTTTGAATTTGGTGCTTTCTAGACTGAGAAAATACAGAAAAATTATTTTTGTCTCATGGGGATGAAAGACTAAAATTCCCAGAATGCTTCGCTGCCCTCTGAGGCCATTCCCAAAGCCACCGCTACTGGATTACAGTGACTGAGTTCAGAAAGTACAATTAAATAGGGAACGCGTGTGTTCAATATAACGATCGAGTTGCCGCGTGAGTCTCACAGCACTAACTCAGATTAGGAGTCAGATTACATTTAACATCATAAATGAGCTGATGAGCTCTCGTGATGAGAGCTGAGGTAATCGCGACCACATTCGCGGCATACATTCACAACGCGTTTTCAGTTAATGCCTTTGGAAGCCTTACTTTCATAGAAATTAATTTGAGAAGTTAAAACACTTACATTGCTCAGCATCCGTTTAAATTAATGCATGTAGCTGAGCTGTGCTGTAAGTGTGATCTCCCATTCCCCATGCGCAAGTTGAAAACATGAGGAAATGGCTCCCTCTGCTGGCTGTAGTCTTTAGCCTCTGGGCAAACATTCCAAAGATGAAGCAAATATCGTCAATTTGCGTCACGAGAGGAATTTTTTCAGTAATAAAATGCATAAATCTCTCGTCTCAGGGGGATATAAGAGGGGGGAGCACGATCATTTGAATATACTCCAGGGTTTCTACTGATACAAAGCCATATGCTAATCGCTGAAGTAACCTTTCAATTAATTATTTTTGAATGTGTCTTATTACAAACCCTTTTTTGGCAGTGATAAATTAGTGCTGAAAAGGTGTGGACAGTTATGTTTGCGGCTAACCTTATTGCATTTGCATTTGTAGTTTCCCTTTCAGTCACAAAGTTCATGGGAGGAGAGTTTTAAATTAATCAAGCAAGGTGATTTACAAAGGTTTGTGCTTCTCAATTTACTGATGTTTGCACCCAAAAAAAGCATGTCTTAAACCAGATGCTAACGGATTGTGTTGGTCATTATGGAAATGATCCGGCTGCGTATGTGTGCTTTAATTGGTTCCTGCAAAAGTGGAACAGAAGCAGTAAAAATTAATGTACAGATTTCCAGACTGAGTTGCCGGACGAAATCAAAATGCCGGCAGATCAGGCTGGGTATACCCAGTCAACTACAGTGCATAATATCATCCAAAGATTCTGAGAATCTGAAACAATCTCTATGCATAAGGGTCAAGGCCGGAAAACCATACTGGATGGCCCGTGATCTTCAGGCCCTTAGACGGCACTGCATCATTCAGGAATGCTACTGTAATGGAAATCACAACATATGCTCCCATTCCAGATGACGACTCTTTCAAGGAAGACCTTGCATTTTCCAACATGACAATACCAGGCCACATCAATTACAGCATCATGGCTGTGCAAAAGAAGGATCCGGGTACTGAAATGGTCAGCCTGCAGTCCAGTTCTTTCACCCATAGAAAACATTTGGCGCATCATAAAGAGGAAGATGCAACAAAGAAGACCTAAGACAGTTGAGCAACTAGAAGCCTGTATAAGACAAGAATGGGACAACATTCCTATTCCTAAACTTGGGCAACTTGTCTCCTCAGTCCCTAGATGTTTGCAGACTGTTATAAAAAGAAAAGGGGATGTCACAGTGTTAAACATGGCCTTGTCCCAACTTTGCGTTGATGCCATGCAATTTATAATCCCTTAAAATTATAATTTTTCTCAGTTTAAACATTTGTCATCTATGTTATATTCTGAATAAAATATTGAAATTTGAAACTTCCACGTCATTGCATTCTGTTTTTATTCACAATTTGTACAGTGTCCCAACTTTTTTGGAATCAGTTTTGTACATTGAATTTGAACATACAATCATGAAGACCTATTTTAGACCCCAAAACTTTGTAAAATGGCATAATATAGTCTTGTTTATAAATTAATTAATCTTTATTTATTGATATAATATTCATCTTTATTAATATTATTATTAGTAGTAACAGTAGTTGCAGTAGTAGCCGTACTAATAATTATTTATTTTTAATACATTTATTCTAGTAAATAATGGTTTACACCCATATTGTTTCTGGTACAGCGCAGTGCAGTCAACACATATCAGATTGAATTGTCTTATTTTCTGCCACTCCCAGTTGGGCTTAAGTGACTGTACAAGGATAAGTAGGTCCACATTATCAGTGTATCAGGTCCTGAGGACTGACTCCTGGCCAGACAGGACACTGGGTCCTCTAATCTCCACTGTGGCTCTCTATCACCCTTCTCCAATCTCAAGCCCCTGAATGAACCACAATCCCCATCCAACTTCGATTATGTCATCGGAGGCCATGCGTTTCACATGACGAGGTGCTGATGTCTCATTAATCAGGAGATGTTAAGTCAGAGCCATGTTGCCTATATTTATCGGTGGTGGACAGTGACAACGTATTTTTACTTCTTCACTGTCCTTAAGTACATTTTTCAAGTATCACTACTTACCAAGGAGTATTTTTATTTTTGAAAAAACTTTTACTCCACCTAAAACATGTCATTCCTTGTTATTTCAAACTAAAGAAATCCTGATATGCGATAGCTGAGCTAATTCTTCTCAATGAGCCCATTAAATCAGCATGCAAATTGCTTTGAATTATTCATCTGCAAACTGAACTCAAGTCAACAACTCACTGATTCAGATGATCAGATCTCCATTTAAGAATTCACTGATTTCCCAAGTCTGATTTAAAATGATGCAAGAGTAAGAGCTAGAGATCTTCAGAACTTGAGTGTAAAATTTATGGGAGGACAGTATTTAAATAAATAATGCAAGGTGATTTACTAAGGTTTTACTGGTATTTGCGGCATTATTTACCGCCCCAAAAAAGCATGTCTTAAACCAGATGCTCATTTGTGCTGCTCTTGGTAGATTGTGTTGGTCATTATAGAAATAATCCTGCTGCGCCTGATTTTGCACAGAACTTTCCACTCCCATCAGTGTTCTTTTTTTTATTATTATTGTGCTCTCACGCTGATTTGCTCTGTTTAGTAAATCTAGATCTAAATCTGCCTTAAAGGCCACTATAAGCCCACTGTAATGTATGATATACCGTACAAGCCATAATTCATTCTGTCACTCTCACACATACTTAAATTCTCCTTTCACAAACATATATTTCTACTCTCACAAATACTTACATTCTCCTTTCACATACATATATTTCTACTCTCACAAATACTTACATTCTCCTTTCACATACATATATTTCTACTCTCACACACACTTACATTCTCCTTTCTCCTTATTTACAATAGTACTTAATAATCTAAACCACTGGTTCCCAACTTTTTTAGCCTCAGGCCTAGCATGTTTGGCTCATATGTCTACATTCATGTCGCCTTCTCAATGGTGTAGGTTTTATGTAAAAAAGGAAAAAAGAAAAGAAAAAAAAACTATTTAAAAAAGCGCAAATTATCGTTCCATGCTGTAGTGGTTTCAAATGACACACATTGTGTTCTTTTTTCCTTTTTTTTTTTTACTTGTTTGCACACATGAAGTATCAGTAACCTAAATTGATGCTTTAATACAATTCATGTTTGATAGTGTATGAGAAGTTTTGGTTATAAAATAATGTGTTTCCTAATGCAGATACATATATAATACATACATAATCTTACTGACTAGTGCTGGCTACTTGGCTATTTATTATAATTCATGATTTCAGACCCAGCAACCTTAGATATTTTAAGCAGTAGGATTATATAAAACATGCCATATAAAACAATTATATAAATGTTGATGATATATAACTAAATATTTTAAATATTGATCAATGTTTTTACTTTTAATGCTTGGGCACATTAAAAACCAAGTACTTTTATTCAGGTTAAAATTAGTACCTACTTTTACTGGAGTAATATTTGTCCAGGGTATCTGTACTTTTCCTCAAGTACTTAATTTGTGTTCTTCGTCCACCACTGGTATTTATACACATTACTGCAGGATAAATGGTTGGCTAGGGGCCAGTGATAAGCCTGATGTGATGTATGACCTGAACGGATTGTTTGTGATGAACAGCTGCTACTTTTAGCTTATGTTCAGAAGTCTTTCTGAAAGTGTCTATTGTTACATAAGGCAACAGGATCAATCATGGTCCAGAGAACCATCCGGAAAGGTTATTAGGGGAGGGGGGTGGTACTCCTGCCATCAACATCTAATGTTACTGATGTGATCGTGTGAGTGGGTGTGCGTGAGCAGATCGTATTGAATGGAAACCTGATCAGACCTCCTCCCTGTTTACTCACCCGGGTGTGCGCCCTAGGGACCAATACAGGAACAAAAACATGAGCTTTGGCTCAGTGTGCATTAATGAAGGTGTCGCTGTAGAGTCTGTAATGAGTTTCTAGTTTGAATGTGATTGGGTGTTTGTACTTTGACACAGAAGAACAACTGACTCTTTACTAAGCCGGCTGACAATCCTAGCTACTGTAGTCATAAACAGTCTTCTTATGCCTTTTCTCTGTATTCACTGTTTTCTTTTTTGGTAACATAAGGCTGTGGAGGATATGTTTCCAGATAGATGGATGGATGGGTGGATGGACAGATGGGTGGGTGGGTGGGTAGATAGATAGATAGATAGACAGACAGACAGAGAGAGAGACAGACAGACAGACAGACAGACAGACAGACAGACAGATAGATAGATAGATAGATAGATAGATAGATAGATAGATAGATAGATAGATAGATAGATAGATAGATAGATAGATAGATAGATAGATAGATAGATAGATAGATAGATAGATAGATAGATAGATAGATAGATAGATAGATAGATAGATAGATAGATAGATAGATAGATAGATAGATAGATAGATAGAAAACAGATGTGCTGCTTAATATTTTTTTTAAAACAGTGATCCATTGTTTTTTTGTATTTTTTAATGCAACTTAAATCAAAATTGAAGTTTTTTAGTTTTTAGTATGACTGTGTTAGCCTTAAAGTTATGAATAAGCAGGTATGTTCCAAAACAATGACAAAATTTGCATTTAGGAGATATAAGCATTCAAAATTTGCAGTCTCTCACTTCTGTTAAAACGAATCTCAGATTTTGATGACATCATCGCAGACTTCACCTTCTCATCAAATCTTCTGTCCAATCAAAATGCTCTCTAGAATCTAAAGCCCGCCCCCTACACTGCTAAGCTGCGGTTGAAATCGGTCAGTGTTTCACACATTTACTAATTTCTACATGGAGAAAGGCACAGCACAATATATATGCGATAGGAAACGATTCAGTGTAAATAATATGATTTCATTTGAGGCGAATGAAGTCTGTTTTCACGTTAGTTTCACGCACCACAGCAGCACACACACACCACCGGCTCTGGTCTAAATTTAGACTACAGACACGAGAGAGCAGCGCGGATCATATGCGCGAGTCTGCACAGACAACAAACATATCGACCCATTTTAATTCTGAGCCATAGAATTCTGCATTTCAAAGCGATATGGAGGAGATTATGATGATAAACGCTTAAAGGAAACTGGCTTTACCAAACAGAAAAGGCTCTAGTCAAACGGTATATTAACAAAATGCTATTGGCTGTTTCATAAAGGGGAGGAGCTGCTAACAGCTAGAGCCGTTTCAGGGGAAATCACGTCAACACATTGAATAAGGTGGCGTGTTCCAAAGCACTTCAGTGGGCCTATATGTAAAAGTAAAATTATAAGTTTTATTTTTGCCAAACAAAAGAGAGAAAGAAAGAACTAAAATGTCACTGACATCTTACTTACTGAAGTTTTGAATGGTAGTGTTGAGTTTTCTAAAGGCACATTTTCTAAAATATAACCTATAATATTTGTGTTCTCCAAATCCTCATGTTCATCAGTCATTGTCACATTTTTTTAATTTTTTATTTATTTATACAAAGCAAATGTAGGTCATAAAATGAAATGAAGACAGTAAATGAATATGTCCGACTGAGCAAAGCTTTATTTGAGCTTATTTTTTTTGCTAACTAACACACATTCAGCTTTTTTGGCAGCATTACCGCATTTCAACGCCAGCTCACGACTACCGAGAATCACGCTTCCCAGCATGCACCCGATGGACACTGCACACTACGGATGTCCCTGCTCTCTTTTCCTTCCTTTCACACCACTCGCTGCCCTCCTGAATTTATCCATCCCGGCTGTAGTGACTCCACATTTCCCTTCACTCAGCCACCAGGATAGGTTTTCCACAGACATGGTTTCCCCTTAATTTGGGTTTCCCAACAGGGACTCTCAGTTCAGTTGAAAAATACATGTTGTTTGCTTTGAACTGTTCATGGACTAGACCGTTACCTAGTGCCCTCCACATGAGATGGCTGCCAGTTTTTTGTGTATCCACAAATACAGTTATGAGAGGTCGCAGACAAGCCCAGTTGTTTTTGTTTGATCAGGTTTTGCACTGTTCCTAAAGTGGACATTGACTCTTGGAATTTGTCATACACTGTAAACAGGAAACCAGATTCTAAGGTCAGCTGTCAGAATATATAGACTCTTATACAATAGCCTACATACTGTATATAATTTGTTGAGTCCAAATGTTTTCTTTGCTCAAATTATAATAAATATGTGACACTGGACCACAAATTCATAAGTCGTACGGGCATATTTGTGGCAGTAGCCAACAATACATTGTATGGGTCAAAATTATAGATTTTTCTTTTATCATTAGGATATTAAGTGAATATCATGTTCATTGAAGATATTTTGTAAATTCCCTACCGTAAATACATATCTAAAGATGGATTATTAGCTGCTAAGGACTTCATTTGGACAACTTTAAAGGCGATTTTCTCAATAATTAGATTTGCACCCTCAGATTCCAGATTTTCAGATAGTTGTATCTCATATATTGTTCTATCCTAACAAACCATACATTGATGGAAAGCTTATTTATCAGCTTTCATGATGCATAAATCAAAAAAAAAAAGTTTAAAAAAAAAATGTATACCCTTATGACTGGTTTTGTGAAAACCATATTTTTCGTTTGTTTTTGTGAAATGGAGGGACATTCCATAGGTGTAATGTTTTTTATACTGTACAAACCATATTTTCTATCCCCTTACACTGCCCCTGCCTCTAAACCTACCCATCACAGGAAACATTTTTACTTTCTCAAAAAAACTCATCCTGTATGATTTATAAAATTGAGGGACATGGGTAGTGTCCTCATTTTTCACCCTCTCCTTGTAATACCTATGTCATAACCATGTCATTATACACATTTGTGTCCTGATGTTTCACAAAAACAAGCACACACACACACACACATACACACAGATTTATCAACTGTTGCTTTTTCTGGATGTCCATTCTGTAGTGTTATGTAACAGTCCTCCTCTCATCTGGTCAAGACCTGACACTGTCAGCTCTTCAAATCTGCATCAAAAATAAGTATAAATGATTTAGGAACGGACGAACAGTCTTAGACTTTTGAGATGCTCTTCTGGGACTCATTTTGAATGTGTGTATTTTGCTGAGTGTGTACCAGGTGTATGATGACCCCAGGGCCTCTGCTGATGTATCAATCTGTCATTCTGTGTTTCTCAGATTTGTTTCCTGGTCTCTGCTTTCCGGGGACGTATGTTCTCGGAAGAAAGTTGTGCTACTCTTGGTCTCTTCTTCCATTACTTCCACCTCAGCCAGTTCAGCTGGATGCTCATACAGGTAAAACTTTACTTTTGTCATCTACAAGTTTTGGCATTGACCATATTAAAATCAAAACTGAAAATTGTTTCAATATACTCACCGTTTTGTTAATTTAAACCTGTATGACAGTTGTTCACACCCATGAATGTTTTGCTGGGGTAGGGGCCCTTATTTAAAGTAAAAAAAATAATAATAAAAATAAATAATAATAATAATAATAATAATAATAATAATAATAATAATAATAATAATAATAATAATAATAATAATAATAATAATAATAATAATAATAATAATAATTGGACAAAAACAAATAATAATATATTGAATAAAAGTCATATTTAATTTATATTAAAAACTATAATATTATATAATATTATATTAAAAAATTTCTGAGCTAGTATGCTGCAAAGTCCCTCCCCAATGTCATTCCAAATGTATGACTTTCTTTCTGAGGAACATAAAAGAAAATAATTTGAGAAATGTCAGTTTTAATAGAAGTCAAGGTTAATCCAAATCTGTTGGTTACCAACATTCTTTAAAATATATTCTTATGTGTTTTAGAGAAGAGAGAAAGACATTTTGGATGATCTATTCTTTTAACAGTAACAGTAAAGAGTTAACACCTACTTTTGAAGACGCTGATGTTTAGATTTCATCAAGTTCGAACTGAATTAACATTTACTTCCCTGATTAAAAAGTTGAACTGTTAGTAAGATAATTGCAATCACAGGTAAAACCACACTCTTTGTCACTATGGATATGGTTTCTGAAATAGAAGAAATAAATGATAATGAACTATAATATTTTTAATTAAAAAAACACAAAAACAAACTCAGTAAAATACCTTTATTCTTCCCTATAATTTAATAAAAGTAATAATGGCAACATTTTTAATAAACACATTTCTGCCGAAACATCATATTTCTACATTGTTTATAATCAAAAGGTATTAATAAGGGTGCAGGGTTGACAAATGAACTCGTCATTTAGTTTACATGGTCAAGACTGTTTTCAGCTACATGTAGATTCACCTCACGACTATATAACACAACATTCTGAGACAAATCTGAATGTATTTGGTGGAATCTGATTTAATCAATCGACTTGCACAGTTTATCACTTGATAGAGCAGAAGTGCAGCACAAGCCTTCTGCATTTACCAATGCGCTGCATTTTAAAATCTCCCTCGCTTCATCGATCAGCCCACAGAGAGAGTCTTGGTGTTGAGGTCAGGAAGTTTTCAGAGTTACATTTTTACTATGGATCATTTGAAGATGGCACAAACTTATGTTTAATCGATTTGCTTACTTATAGAGAAAACATATATACATTTCACCATTTTAAGTTGCATTATTTCACTAAACACACATTGCCATTGTTTACTAGTTCGATAGCTTTACTAGTTCGATAGCTTGTCCTCAGACAATAGACTGCCTAAAAAAGGTTTTACCCTAAAGAAAAAGAAAAAAAGACCCCTCCCAACCTCAGAAGTAATCTAAAATAATCTAGTTTCTGTGTCCCACTTTTCTCTCTGATGTGTATTTGTAACTATGATTAGGACATAATCTCATAAGAGTGTTTGAGAATCCAGCAAATATCAAAGGTGGAATGTCCCCACAATTCACAAAAACAACACTTGTGTGTGTGTGTGTGCGTGTGTGTGTGTGTGTGTGTGTGTGTGTGTGTGTGCGCCTATGTGTATTACGGGGACATTTCACCTGAATACACGCCACATTATGAGGACATTTTGAATTATGAGGACAGGGCCGATGTCCTCATAATTCTAACAGTGTAGAAGTGTTTCTATACATAGGGGGAGCTAAAATCCAGAATTTCAGCTAAAGTCCTTATAATTCACATAGACCTGATTTTGTGTATCAGCTGTGTATCGAGACAGCGCCCCTGGACGTGGGTCTGCGGTACTGCACCCCTCATAAATATTCACTCTCGTGTAAGGAATCGGAGCTTCTGATTGGCTGACCGCCTGAAGTCCTCATAATGTTGGAATTTCTCAGACCCAGTGTGTACATCTAATTTCCTTATACAAGTGGATTTATGTAATTTACTCATTATTTAAGCATTATTGTCTACAATTGATGAACTGTCAAATATATTTTTTAAGGTAGAGTGATCCCTCGATGAAATGTAATCCTTAAATATATTATAATATCATATAATCGGTTAATTTCCTGTTTGGACTGGATTGAAACCACCTGAGAAAACTTCTGTGATTTGGACCTGTTTGAAGCAACTATTAAAAGAAAGGTAAGTTAATCTGCTGTTCAATCGCTTGTGGCTCATTTTGGCTTGTTTGTGTGTGTTTTATAAGCTATTTTCTGCTCGTTTTACAGTCAGAAAGCAACTAGCACCTGATGCTAACGGGGCTAGCTTAGAGTCATTCTGATCCCAGACTGTAAGGAGAGAATCAGAGATGCTTGTCATATTTAACTTGTTTTAGATTCCAATATAATTGTAAATAACTTATTTTGAGCACATACATCAGTCTAGCCATCGTAACAATGCGTTGTCATGACTACAATCTGTGAAGGGGATAGAGTATCCTGACATGCTACTGTAAATAGTACTGTAGTTTAATGTTAGCTTGGTTTAAAGTTACTATTATTATCATTTTTAAGAAACTAGGAAATCAATATATGCTTTTATTCCTCCTGAATGTAATAAAATATACTCTGTACCAATAGAACTGTAAGTATTAATGTTTATAATGAAAACAATCTTGCTGAATAATGTTAAATTAAATGCAATGGTCATAATTATAGATGTTTTTCTTTATGACAGCAGACACATCAGATAATGCGCTGGAAGAGGCTGTACAGTTTTCCCTTCAGAAGAGAGAATGGTCTGATAGAGCTAAGTTTAAGTGCAAATATTTTGTTTAATAAAGCTGTGCCAGATACATATGTTGTTTACAGTGATGTTTTTCTTCTGTTGTTCAGTTGTACTGAGTTTGAGAAGGCAGATTTCCTGCTGGAATACAGACGAGACTCATAAGCAAAGAAGAATGAGAGCGGAGGCAAAGAACATATCTTTATGACGCTCTGAAAGTGTTCATCTTTGAGCTTCATTATGATGGAAAACTCCTCTGGTAAGTGTTTGATGTGTATGTAAGTTTGTAATTATGGCCCTGTTTACAATAGGGATGCACCGATATGAACATTTTGCCCGATAATGATAATCATTTATATCAGAAAGCCGATAACCAATATATTGACCTATACCTAAATACAAATTTTTATATACTTTGAGCACCTGATTACAAAAACTAAAGGCTCACCATTAAAAAAAAGCCATATCCCAAACACTTTAACATAAATCAAACATATGGAGTACAGTTTGTACTAGTGTAAGATTCCTTAACTTTTATTGTACCACTTTACAATAAGGTTTGATTTTATTATCATCAGTTAACATGATCCACCAATGAATGAATAATGCTTCTACAGGATTTATGAACCTTAGTTCATGTTAATCTCAACATTTTCATTCAACATAAACCATTAACAAAGGTTATTGCTTTATATTAGTTCATGTTAGTTAATGCATTAACAAATGAGACCTCATTGTAAAGTGTTACCAAAAACACCCACTGCCTAACAAAAAAAAAAAAAAACTAAATAATGCAAACAAGTCATTGGCCAGCATGACTTAGGCTATAAAGAATCAAAATGCATGTGCCATGGATAAGTCTCCACGTCGCTACCAGGTTATTTACTCAACAGAACACATCCTGTATACGATAATGCAGATATTTGAACAAAATCAACATGGTATTGCAACTTATATTTGCACAAAATCACACACAGATGATCTAAGTTATGTAGTCAGAATAGTGCTCTTCCTATGAAACACAACAACTAAACCCGAAGACTTTACAACTTATTACATTAGTGTATACTACTATAATGTAATATGACAACCCCAATCATATGTTATTAATGTTGTGCATTGCTACAGAGCGTGCGCTAAAGATTAAGATGATCACTCGTACAATGATGTGCTGCGGGTTATTAACTCAATGAAACACGCTATATTGCTTATATCTGCAAAAAATTACGCAAATGCTCAAGTGAAGCTTTGACTAAGTTACATGCTAATCTGTGTAACTCCTGTTGTAGAATTGCCCTTCTGCAACAACGCACTGAAACACAACAGCTAATCCCAAAGAATTAACAGCATTTTATTACAAGAGTGTTCTCAGTGTAATGTTATGTATAGGACAGTCCCAGTAGTTATTAATGTTGTGCATCACTGTTTGAGCAGTACGTGCTGAAGCTAAAGATGATCAACGGTACTATAAAGCGCTTTACTCCAACGTTAATTAACTCAACCAAACGCATCCTATAGAGCTCTGGAGGTCACGTGGCCCATTCTGTTTTTTGGCAGGGAAGAACAGCCGGCGCCAGCTCGAGTTTCAAGGCAGTTCACTGCGCACTTTAATTCCAAAAGACATACGCTGCGTCCCAATTCGCCTACTTATACTACGTCCTAAAAGTATACTCTTTTTGTGAACAAAAGTATATACTTTTGAGTGTGTAGCAGAAGAGTATGCAAGTTTTGGGACATACTACTTTATTATCTTTAACGGACTCTGTTGCTTAGTTATGTGCATCATATCACAGTTTAAACTGCCGTCAATCATCTTCACAGTTCAAATCCTCCACATTAATTTCCTGCCGTATCGGAGAGAAATGTAAATACTGATAATTGATCACTCAAACCCCTTTATATAAACCTCTCTACTAGGGATGCTCATTTCGGTTAATTTTCCCGACCGACAAGCGATGCTTATTAATCGATTATTAACAGTTAACTGATAAGATTATAATATTGACTTAGCATTACATAAAAATACAACCGACGAGTATCTGTGACCCGTTAAAAATACTTTTTTCACGTTTTTATTTTATTGTGCAAACAGCAGAACATACAGTACAGCTCAACAATAGAACCTAGATTCACACTAGAGCAGAGCCCGACTTTTTTACGCCCCTAGGGCCGGACTTCGGGCTAATTTTCACGTCATACCTAAATGTGGGCCGGGCTTCGGACCTTTTTAGGCTTCTCATTTGTTTTATATTTATTTGATTAATTAAAAGGAACAATGAGATGTGCTGCACTGGTGGAAACATCATGAGACCATGATAGCTTACTCGACTGTCAAGACATGCTCGCTCAGGGTTATAGAGTCCAGCGCCAGCAGCAGCGCGCGTTTCTTCAGCAGCTGCTAGAGTTAGGGCCTTTTTACAAATGATTCCTTCATTCATTTTCTCTGACCAGGTATCTTAAACCACGTGTAAATTTTACTCCTGGCAAATGGTTAAATAATAAACGTGTGTGAGAGCGTGTTATGGGCTATAGGTTGTAGTCCGATAGATATGATGGAGCTGCAACACGCATCGTCGCAAATGAGTAAAGCAAGCCAACGCAAATAGTCGTAGTCTAAGTCTTAGATGCTCAAAAACACAATCATCTTCAATAAAAATTAATAAATGATCTTACCAGTGCTTCGCTCTTTCATTTTGCGGTCTTTGAGCTGCTGAATAAAATGCATCTTGAATCTTTTGCTTTCGTTGCTGTGAACTCCGTTAAATATAGGCTATACCGCGGGAATTTAAGATCTGATTTATATTCATTTTGCAGAGGTGTAAGGTATAATACAAACTGCATGTTCTTTTATTTTTTTATTTGTTTAGATTGTTTAGCTCGTTTCGTTTGTGAGTGCCGTTGCGAGCAGCATCAGCCTGCCTCAGCTCGTCAAAAATGCCTTTTTAATGTGGAGGTAATATTATAGTAGGCTAAATTAACTAACATTGTGATACTTGAAGTGTTTTAAATCTATGGATTTTATTATGGGCAAGACAAGTCAATAGTTGATTTGAGAGGCTAAATTCATTAAACATGCGGTTTACTCACTGTTGGCCACTGGCCACTTGGTCGTCACTTAAAAAAATGTAAACTTTAATTTAACAAACAAAAAATTGCTCTAAACATTTTTCTAAATTAACTTAACAATGAAACGAAACAAAATATAACTACTTTGACATTAAAAACAAAACTGAACTATTTTAATGGCTGCAACAATGTAAGCTAATGTAAGCCCCCCCTTACATTACATTTTAAAAAAAGTGATTCCAATCATATCAAGCAATTCAAAACCATCATGATGAATACTGCGCATCTGAAGTGTCTCGGCTGAAGGAAAATTACATGATCTATCAGCTTATATATATCGGCATAATTTTCATATCGGATTGATAACGTTAACATTAATAATGTTCATTTATTGGATGATAACGATATGGTGGCAATAAATTGTGCATCCCTAATTTACACCTGGTATTAAGATGCGTTTTGGTCGATCGGATCTCGAGTAGATGAGGGACACACATTCCCGTTTACACTTGGTGTTTTAGTCAGTCTCTTTTATTCATTTTCAACCACTTCTGTCCTGATTTCTTCAAAGGGAGGGTGTATGGGTGAGTAAATGTATGGGCTTTTTCGGGTCTTTTGTTCTAATGGACAAAAATTATCTCACGCAATTTACACATGAACGTGAGCGGAGACCAGCCGAACACTGTGAATGTGTCAGAAATCAAGAAATGGTGAGAGAGAACATTGTGCTCTACGTTTTTTCTCTTGGGTAACTTGGGTAATTAGCTGACTGTCTTGCACACGTCCTGTAATGTTTACGCTAGGGATGAACTGATACCACTTTTCCAGAACGAACTTCCAACTTACCAATAGTACCAATAACTTGTATTTTCATTGCATTTTTCATTTTAAAAAATAATGAATAGAGAAACCAAAAGAATATGAATCAAATTGAGTTGGCTTAGCAAATAGATATCCTTCAGTTATTTGTATGCCTAATTATGCCTGTTAAACTGTATTATAGGAGCTACAGTTACTTTCACTGTTCATGCTATTGCTGTATCACAGGCCCGGCTCCAGCTTTGAGATGCAGGGTGGGCCCATTGAAATTCCTGGTGGGCCAGACTTTATTTTAGACATTATTTTTACCCATAACAACTTAATTTTATAACAAAAGAGGCAGGACTTGAAAGTAACTCCCTATATTTGCAGGGCTCAATATATATATATATAGTACATGCCAAAAGTTTGGACACATTACTATTTGTAATGTTTTTGAAAGAAGTTTCTTCTGCTCATCAACCCTGCATTTATTTGATCAAAAATACAGAACAAAATTAATATTGTGATATATTATTACAATTTAAAATATTTGTTTTTCAATTTATTCTACTTTAAATGATGATTTATTTCTGTGATCAGAGCTGTATTTTCCGGATCATTCCTCCAGTCTTCAGTGATCATGATCCTTCAGAAATCATTCTCAGATGAGGATTCATTACGAGTGTTGGAGACAGCTCTGCTGACTAATATTTGTTCATAACCTGAGATATGTTTTTATAATACTTTGATGAATAAAAAGTAAAAAAATAAAAATAAAAAAAGAAGCAAATGTTTTAAAAATAGAAATCTTTTGTAACAACAGTATACAATACTGGTCAGTCATTTGGGGTCAGTCATTTTTTTATTTCTTTTTTTAAATAAATCAATAATTTTATTCAGCAAGGATGTGTTAAATTGATAAAAAGTGATAGTAAAGGAGATTTATATTATTTGAAAATATGTTTTTATTTTGAATAAATGCAGTTCTTTTGAACCTTTTATTCATCAAATATATTATTCAGCAGAACTGTTTCCAACACTCATAATAAATCAGAATATGAGAATGATTTCTGAAGGATCATGATCACTGAAGACTGGAGGAACGATCCTGAAAAATCAGCTTTGATCACAGAAATAAATGATCATTTAAAGTAGAATACATTGAAAAACAAATATTTTAAATTGTAATAATATATCACAATATTAATTTTTGTTCTGTATTTTTGATCAAATAAATGCAGGCTTGATGAGCAGAAGAAACTTATTTCAAAAACATTACAAATAGTAATGTGTCCAAACTTTTGGCCTGTTTTGTAAATTTTTAAATAACCTTCAACTACAACATTATAGAGTAATACAAAATACACAAAAATTAAAATAAACTTAGAGGTTCCTAGGACAATTAATAGGAAACATGCCTAGTTGGGCTGTCGAAATTATTTGTTTTTTTGATGCATCGCGATGCAGACAAATACGATTCGGTATCAGTTCAGTAATAGACCATAACCTATTATAATGTACTGACGCTTTTCTGCCATCATTTGTCGTGTATGTGCATTGTCGCGGTAGCATACAAAGGCAGAGGGAGGCGAGACACGAGTGTGAGTAGTTAAAATTGCTCCAACTATTTTAAAAGCAGACATCTGGGCACATTTCGGATTTTTTGAACAACCTGGTAAGCACGACCTGGAGAACACACGTGCTGTGTGTAAATTATGTCACGCACAAATAAAATGTGCATGGGGTAATACCACTAACTTGAGAAACCACGTCAGCCATTTTCATCGTGAGCTGTTAACGCCTGTCAGTGACAAGGTGCCCAGCTCAGCCAAAAATCTAATTATATCAACGTTCGAGTTCTTAAAGGGCCTGTTTACACCTGGTCATTTCATGCATTTTTACAGATTCGATATATCTGATTTATCAAAATGATTTATTTACATTTGGTCACAAAACGTTTTATGTTTTTACGTTTTGTCTCATGTTTGATACATTAAAGAAGTGTGTTTTCTTTGAGCAGGTAAAATAAAAGGTTCAGTTCATATAACTGACTGACAAAATGATATACATGAGGATGAAGTGCATCGTCAGTGCAGTGTGCTGAATCGTGTTATCGAACCGAATCGATGGCATGATAATCATAATCGAATCGAACCATGAGACCAGTGTAGGTTCACACCCTTAATGCCTAGCCTAGTCAAAGACTCAAGAGAAGATCAAAACCCTAAAATAACTGATCAATAAAGCCAGAGGTGAACAGTATTTTTAAATGTATTAACTGTCATATCTGTGTCTTCTTATGTCAAATAAAAATTTTACATCTTATATTAAAATGTAATGTAACCTTCAACCTTTTTTTATTTGCATATACAATGTATTTTTAATCCAAATGTGTCCTGGTGAGTGGGTTAGCAGTCAAGTGCATGCAACAGAAGTCTGTGTAATTATGGGCCATCATTTTCAGCGATGTCTGAAAAACGTCAGCTCAATCCACTCTGCGTGTTTCGCTCATCAGCTTGTGCACAGCAGCTATAGTATGGATATTTAATTTTGTTTAATATTCTGTTAATTAGATGCATTTATTTAATCTTTCTCTGGTATTTTGGGCTGATACCGATACTGGTATCGAAGCATCTCTAGTTTCCACATTAGGTCATTCAGCGGAGAGCAGGCGGTCTTTTGTGACTGTTCGAACACATTCAACCACACAGACGTTACACTACGAAAGCAATCTGGTCGAATGAGTTTTCCAACTTCTGGAAGTGGTTGAAAGTTGACAAGCTCAAAATGTTTTAAACCCCATTTACACCTGTGTTGAGCATCATCCACTTTTGATCCGATTGTCCAAAACACATCTTAATACCAAACGCTATTAAACTATTAAATGATTGGTGATCACAAAGAATATATTTGATGATATTAGATTTTCATCACTGATATTGTCTTTTTTTGTGTCTAACAGGAATAAGAATTCTTAATTGAAAGTTGAATTGTCATTTATTTAGTGTTAATCAGCCCGAAATGACAGTTCCCTTTGGATGACTTGTAATCTCTGAACATATGAATCCAAACAACTGGATGAAGACGATCCGTGTGGATAGAAAAACTTCACGTTTGCCTATTTGCTGTAAGGAGCATCTGTCCTGGTGAAGATATCACACAATTACGGCGATTCTGAGTGGCCAAGGAAATGCACGGTACTGTAAACTTTACATAACCTATTTAGCATTTGTAAGATTATTTTAAAGATTCATATTATCCAAGGTAATGTTCCTGACTTTAAATGCATCACAGTATGTCAGGTGTGTGTGGCTTACACGTTTTGTGAGGACCTTATCATAAGAAGATGTTCCTGATGTCTGACTTGACTGAAGAACCTCAGTGTTGTGTGTGTGTGTGTGTGGCTTACACCTGGGTTAAGAGGACACATGTTTTGTGAGGACATTATCATAAGAAGATGTTCCTGATGTTTTACTTGACTGAAGAACCTCAGTGTTGTGTGTGTGTGGCTTACACCTGGGTTATGAGGACACATGATTTATGAGGACATTATCATAAGATGATGTTCCTGATGTTTGACTTGACTGAAGAACCCCAGTGTTGTGTGTGTGTGTGTGGCTTACACCTGGGTTATGAGGACACATGATTTATAAGGACATTATCATAAGATGATGTTCCTGATGTTTTAGTTGACTGAAGAACCTCAGTGTTGTGTGTGTGTGTGTGTGTGTGGCTTACACCTGGGTTATGAGGACACATGATTTATGAGGACATTATCATAAGATGATGTTCCTGATGTTTGACTTGACTGAAGAACCCCAGTGTTGTGTGTGTGTGGCTTACACCTGGGTTATAAGGACACATGATTTATGAGGACATTATCATAAGATGATGTTCCTGATGTTTGACTTGACTGAAGAACCCCAGTGTTGTGTGTGTATGTGTGTGTGTGTGTGGCTTACACCTGGGTTATGAGGACACATGATTTATGAGGACATTATCATAAGATGATGTTCCTGATGTTTGACTTGACTGAAGAACCCCAGTGTTGTGTGTGTATGTGTGTGTGTGTGTGTGGCTTACACCTGGGTTATGAGGACATTCTCATAAGATGATGTTCCTGATGTTTGACTTGACTGAAGAACCTCAGTGTTGTGTGTGTGTGTTACTGTGATCTGATACGCTGAAAACACCAGATCAGAAGCTGTTTGCATGAGCAAAGTGTGCGCTTCTCTTTTACATAAATATGCAGAAACAGAATACTTATTTCATTTCAGCAATGTAAAAAAATTAATTTTTGGTTCATTATCAGTTTCACAATAAACCAAACATATTTTTTTTTACATTTTTCAGCATTCTCAGTTTCTTTGAAGTTCTGTTTTACTCAATTGCTTTGGCAAAGCATCTGTCAGTCAAACTAAAATCTGGTAAAATCGGGGCAGATTAGAATGTGGCGGGCCGCCGGACTATAGGTTAACGATAACTTTTACTACCTACTTCTGTTATGATCAGGGTTAGGGTTAGCCAGACTAGAGGTTAACTATAATTTGTACTACCTACTTCTGTTATGATCAGGGTTAGGGTTAGCCAGACTAGAGGTTAACTATAATTTGTACTACCTACTTCTGTTATGATCAGGGTCAGAGTTAGCCAGACTAGAGGTTAACTATAACTTTTACTACCTACTTCTGTTATGATCAGGGTCAGGGTTAGCCAGACTAGAGGTTAACTATAACTTTTACTACCTACTTCTGTCATGATCAGGGTTAGGGTTAGCCAGACTAGAGGTTAACTATAACTTTTACTACCTACTTCTGTTATGATCAGGGTCAGGGTTAGCCAGACTAGAGGTTAACTATAACTTTTACTACCTACTTCTGTTATGATCAGGGTTAGGGTTAGCCAGACTAGAGGTAAACTATAACTTTTACTACCTACTTCTGTCATGATCAGGGTTAGGGTTAGCCAGACTAGAGGTTAACTATAACTTTTACTACCTACTTCTGTTATGATCAGGGTTAGGGTTAGCCAGACTAGAGGTTAACTATAATTTGTACTACCTACTTCTGTTATGATCAGGGTTAGGGTTAGCCAGACTAGAGGTCTACTATAACTTTTACTACCTACTTCTGTTATGATCAGGGTTAGGGTTAGACAGACTAGAGGTTAACTATAACTTTTACTACCTACTTCTGTTATGATCAGGATTAGGGTTAGCCAGACTAGAGGTTAACAATAACTTTTACTACCTACTTCGGTTATGATCAGGGTTAGGGTTAGCCAGACTAGAGGTTAACTATAACTTTTACTACCTACTTCTGTCATGATCAGGGTTAGGGTTAGACAGACTAGAGGTTAACTATAACTTTTACTACCTACTTCTGTCATGATCAGGGTTAGGGTTAGCCAGACTAGAGGTTAACTATAACTTTTACTACCTACTTCTGTTATGATCAGGGTCAGGGTTAGCCAGACTAGAGGTTAACTATAACTTTTACTACCTACTTCTGTTATGATCAGGGTCAGGGTTAGCCAGACTAGAGGTTAACTATAACTTTTACTACCTACTTCTGTTATGATCAGGGTCAGAGTTAGCCAGACTAGAGGTTAACTATAACTTTTACTACCTACTTCTGTTATGATCAGGGTCAGAGTTAGCCAGACTAGAGGTTAACTATAACTTTTACTACCTACTTCTGTTATGATCAGGGTTAGGGTTAGCCAGACTAGAGGTTAACTATAATTTGTACTACCTACTTCTGTTATGATCAGGGTTAGGGTTAGCCAGACTAGAGGTCTACTATAACTTTTACTACCTACTTCTGTTATGATCAGGGTTAGGGTTAGACAGACTAGAGGTTAACTATAACTTTTACTACCTACTTCTGTTATGATCAGGATTAGGGTTAGCCAGACTAGAGGTTAACAATAACTTTTACTACCTACTTCGGTTATGATCAGGGTTAGGGTTAGCCAGACTAGAGGTTAACTATAACTTTTACTACCTACTTCTGTCATGATCAGGGTTAGGGTTAGACAGACTAGAGGTTAACTATAACTTTTACTACCTACTTCTGTCATGATCAGGGTTAGGGTTAGCCAGACTAGAGGTTAACTATAACTTTTACTACCTACTTCTGTTATGATCAGGGTCAGGGTTAGCCAGACTAGAGGTTAACTATAACTTTTACTACCTACTTCTGTTATGATCAGGGTCAGGGTTAGCCAGACTAGAGGTTAACTATAACTTTTACTACCTACTTCTGTTATGATCAGGGTCAGAGTTAGCCAGACTAGAGGTTAACTATAACTTTTACTACCTACTTCTGTTATGATCAGGGTCAGAGTTAGCCAGACTAGAGGTTAACTATAACTTTTACTACCTACTTCTGTTATGATCAGGGTCAGGGTTAGCCAGACTAGAGGTTAACTATAACTTTTACTACCTACTTCTGTTATGATCAGGGTCAGGGTTAGCCAGACTAGAGGTTAACTATAACTTTTTACTACATATAATTAGGGTTAGGGTTAGCTTTTAACCAGGTATAACTTATCTACTGTATTGTTTGTATTCTCTTTCTATTATGTTTGTCTTCATGTGTATTGGACAGCACTTTGAGTCAACCATGAGTTGTGTTCAAGTGTGTTATTCCATATCCCCGTAATTACGTGTCCTCATAACCCAGGTGTAAGCCACACACACACACAACACTGAGGTTCTTCAGTCAGGCCAAACATCAGGAACATCATCTTATGAGAATGTCCTCATAAATCATGTGTCCTCATAACCCAGGTGTAAGCCACACACACACACAACACTGAGGTTCTTCAGTCAAGTCAAACATCAGGAACATCATCTTATGATAATGTCCTCATAAATCATGTGTCCTCATAACCCAGGTGTAAGCCACACACACACACACACACAACACTGAGGTTCTTCAGTCAGGCCAAACATCAGGAACATCATCTTATGAGAATGTCCTTATAAATCATGTGTCCTCATAACCCAGGTGTAAGTCACACACACACACACACATACACACACAACACTGAGGTTCTTCAGTCAAGTCAAACATCAGGAACATCATCTTATGATAATGTCCTCATAAATCACGTGTCCTCATAACCCAGGTGTAAGCCACACACACACACAACACTGAGGTTCTTCAGTCAAGTCAAACATCAGGAACATCATCTTATGATGATGTCCTCATAAATCATGTGTCCTCATAACCCAGGTGTAAGCCACACACACACACACACACAACACTGAGGTTCTTCAGTCAGGCCAAACATCAGGAACATCATCTTATGAGAATGTCCTTATAAATCATGTGTCCTCATAACCCAGGTGTAAGCCACACACACACACACAACACTGAGGTTCTTCAGTCAAGTCAAACATCAGGAACATCATCTTATGATAATGTCCTCATAAATCATGTGTCCTCACAACCCAGGTGTAAGCCACACACACACACAACACTGAGGTTCTTCAGTCAGGTCAAACATCAGGAACATCATCTTATGAGAATGTCCTCATAAATCATGTGTCCTCATAACCCAGGTGTAAGCCACACACACACACACAACACTGAGGTTCTTCAGTCAGGCCAAACATCAGGAACATCATCTTATGATAATGTCCTCATAAATCATGTGTCCTCATAACCCAGGTGTAAGCCACACACACACACACACAAAACTGAGTTCTTCAGTCAAGTCTAACATCAGGAACATCTTCTTATGATAATGTCCTCATAAATCATGTGTCCTCACAACCCAGGTGTAAGCCACACACACACACACACAACACTGAGGTTCTTCAGTCAGGCCAAACATCAGGAACATCATCTTATGATAATGTCCTCATAAATCATGTGTCCTCACAACCCAGGTGTAAGCCACACACACACACAACTCTGAGGTTCTTCAGTCAGGTCAAACATCAGGAACATCGTCTTATGAGAATGTCCTCATAAATCATGTGTCCTCTTAACCCAGGTGTAAGCCACACACACACACACACAACACTGAGTTTCTTCAATCAAGTCAAACATCAGGAACATCATCTTATGAGAATGTCCTCATAAATCATGTGTCCTCATAACCCAGGTGTAAGCCACACACACACACACAACACTGAGGTTCTTCAGTCAACTAAAACATCAGGAACATCATCTTATGATAATGTCCTCATAAATCATGTGTCCTCATAACCCAGGTGTAAGCCACACACACACACACACAACACTGGGGTTCTTCAGTCAAGTCAAACATCAGGAACATCATCTTATGATAATGTCCTCATAAATCATGTGTCCTCATAACCCAGGTGTAAGCCACACACACACACACAACACTGAGGTTCTTCAGTCAGGCCAAACATCAGGAACATCATCTTATGATAATGTCCTCATAAATCATGTGTCCTCATAACCCAGGTGTAAGCCACACACACACAACACTGAGGTTCTTCAGTCAGGCCAAACATCAGGAACATCATCTTATGAGAATGTCCTTATAAATCATGTGTCCTCATAACCCAGGTGTAAGCCACACACACACACACATACACACACAACACTGGGGTTCTTCAGTCAAGTCAAACATCAGGAACATCATCTTATGATAATGTCCTCATAAATCATGTGTCCTCATAACCCAGGTGTAAGCCACACACACACAACACTGAGGTTCTACAGTCAAGTCAAACATCAGGAACATCATCTTATGAGAATGTCCTCATAAATCATGTGTCCTCATAACCCAGGTGTAAGCCACACACACACACACACACAACACTGGGGTTCTTCAGTCAAGTCAAACATCAGGAACATCATCTTATGAGAATGTCCTCATAAATCATGTGTCCTCATAACCCAGGTGTAAGCCACACACACACACACACACAACACTGGGGTTCTTCAGTCAAGTCAAACATCAGGAACATCATCTTATGAGAATGTCCTCATAAATCATGTGTCCTCATAACCCAGGTGTAAGCCACACACACACACACACACACAACAACTGGGGTTCTTCAGTCAAGTCAAACATCAGGAACATCATCTTATGATAATGTCCTCATAAATCATGTGTCCTCATAACCCAGGTGTAAGCCACACACACACACACACACATACACACACAACACTGAGGTTCTTCAGTCAGGCCAAACATCAGGAACATCATCTTATGATAATGTCCTCATAAATCATGTGTCCTCATAACCCAGGTGTAAGCCACACACACACACAACACTGAGGTTCTTCAGTCAAGTCAAACATCAGGAACATCATCTTATGATAATGTCCTCATAAATCATGTGTCCTCATAACCCAGGTGTAAGCCACACACACACACACACACACAACACTGAGGTTCTTCAGTCAGGCCAAACATCAGGAACATCATCTTATGAGAATGTCCTTATAAATCATGTGTCCTCATAACCCAGGTGTAAGTCACACACACACACACATATACACACACAACACTGAAGTTCTTCAGTCAAGTAAAACATCAGGAACATCATCTTATGATAATGTCCTCATAAATCCTGTGTCCTCATAACCCAGGTGTAAGCCACACACACACACACACAACACTGAGGTTCTTCAGTCAGGCCAAACATCAGGAACATCATCTTATGATGATGTCCTTATAAATCATGTGTCCTCATAACCCAGGTGTAAGCCACACACACACACACAACACTGAGGTTCTTCAGTCAAGTCAAACATCAGGAACATCATCTTATGATAATGTCCTCATAAATCATGTGTCCTCATAACCCAGGTGTAAGCCACACACACACACACAACACTGAGGTTCTTCAGTCAGCCCAAACATCAGGAACATCATCTTATGAGAATGTCCTCATAAATCATGTGTCCTCATAACCCAGGTGTAAGCCACACACACACACACACACAACACTGAGGTTCTTCAGTCAGCCCAAACATCAGGAACATCATCTTATGAGAATGTCCTCATAAATCATGTGTCCTCATAACCCAGGTGTAAGCCACACACACACACACACAACACTGAGGTTCTTCAGTCAGCCCAAACATCAGGAACATCATCTTATGAGAATGTCCTCATAAATCATGTGTCCTCATAACCCAGGTGTAGGCCACACACACACACAACAAACACAAGTATTTAACAAACAGCAGCCCATCACTTTTGTCTCAGATTATTAATCAGTTCTAGACTAAAGATGAGGGTGAGGACAGTGGGACGAGTTGGGAGAAAAGGAAGTGGTTTTCACCCCATGGGTTAAAGAATCTGTTTTCCTCTTTTGTAGGGATTCTTGAATCTTCTGAAGGGGCGAGGCAAGAAGAAAACGGCAGATATGGCCTCCAGCGGAGTCTGCAGTACTGAGCACAGTTCACCGGGTAAACTGCAGAGCGTCCGGCTTCAGCAAAACAGCGAGCCTTTGTCAGGAATCAGGGATTATCGCTTACATGAAACTTGCTAAATGTTTGGTAACACTTTATAATAATGTTCAGTTATAAGTCACTTATAAGTTATTAGATAATGATGAACTAATCATTTACAAAACATGACATTCATAAATGACTTAGTAGTATGCTAACATTTTATGACTGTTTTGTTAATTCAGTTATAAGTAATTTATAAGTTATTGGTTAATACATTCATTCATTTTTAGTGGAATGCTATACCATATATTCATATACAAGTGATGTGTATACAATTGTAGTGTACACTTTAGATTAGGGGATGCAGAAAGAGTTGTAAATGAGTTCCACATCACCTGTAGTAGGTGTTGAACACTAGTGTAAGTGCTGACCGGTGAGGGTTCGACCTCTGACACTTCTGCTCATCACCTGATGTGTGTGTCAGAGGACATTAAACCGCTTCACATTATCCCAGATCCCACACAGGACTGCAGAGATTCAGAACACACTGCAGTCCCCTGACTGGAACGACTCTTCTCAATGATGCTGCTTTAGCATGTGTGTGCAGTTGAACACACACCAGCTGAAAACTTGGATTCATCAATACATTACTGATCATTTACTAATAGTCTGTTCATCATTTGTTCAAGATTAGCCATTGTTTGAGATGACACTAAAACAAGTTTGACATAAATACTCCAATAATGTTTAAGTGTTAATTATAGTACATCATCTAATAACTCAAACATCTACTATTGATCTGTTTTGATAATAAACAGCACATTTGTTAATGGTTAGCATATCACTTATTAATCATTAATGAATGTATAGTTAGGTTTTGTAAATGATTTAGTTCATCATCTAAACTTATAACTGAACGTTATTCTAAAGTGTTACCCGTGTTTGTTTTTTCTTCTGTTGCCGCTACTGTTTATTCTGTTTTGTTCAAATGTATGGCTATGTCTTAAACTTCTGTTGAAAGCTTTAAAGGGATGTTGAAATTGTCTGCCGAAGTGCTTTTTTTGTGCTATTGAACTCATGGCGACCGTCACCCGTCTGCTCACCCACATTCTTCAAAATATCTTCCTTTGTGTTCAGCAGAAAAAAAAAGAAACTCATACAGGTTTAGAAAAAAACATGAGGGGGGACCCTTTCATTTATTTTCAGCAATTTTTGTTAATTATGTTTATGAGAGGTTTTAAGTATCTTGTGATTTATGTAATATTGTCAGGGCAACAGCTGTAATGTTGTAAACGAGCACTAATAAACTTCTTGTTCTCTGAAGGTGTGCACTGTCGTATGTCCTCGTGTCTGTTTAAAAGTCATGTGATCACACAAATAGCAGTATAGTGTAAAAGACATAGTTGCATATTCAGATATCAGAATATCATAGTTTAGAATGGTTGTGTGTTGGAGTATGACCCACAGGTGAGGATGTGTTTGCAGTCTCAGTACTGTGTTCATTTGTCCTCATAAATCAGGTGTGTCCTTTTAATGCACAATGCCTTCACGTTTGTGTTTGTGTATTGCAATGTCCCATTAATTCATGTTTGTCCCTCTAATACACATTAATGTCATTTATGTGTGTTGTGTATCCACTGTCCTTATAATTTCGTTTTTTGTCATAGGCGGGGCTTAGACACTTAATTATGTGTCCTCATAATTATGTATATTGTCAGGTGGTAATATTATAAGTTGTGTTGTGTGTATACAAATTCTGAAGAGAAATCTGTGTTGTTTGGCTCAAAAAAAAATTTTTGATACCCTCCACATCACTGTAGAGCAAGTGGAAAGGGGTGTCCCTGTAATACACCAAAAAACTGGTTTGGGCTGAAGTGTCCTCATAAACCACATAAACCCGTATAGGTGTGTGTGTGTGTGTGTGTGTGTGTGTGTGTGTGTGTGTGTGTTTGTGTGTGTGTGTGTGTGTGTGTGTGTGTTTTGTGACATATAAGGACACAAATGTGTATTATGACATAGGTATGACATAGGTATTAGAAGGAGAGGGTGACTTATGAGGACATTGGCCATGTCCCCACTTTTCAAAATGCTTATAAATCATACAGGATGAGGTTTTTTTTTTTTTTAGAAAGTAAAAATGCTGAATGTTTCTGCTTGTTCTTTATATATATGATCATCATAACTTTCCATTGTCAGCTCAGGAGTGGGCCTAATTAATGCACATAGGTCAATCTGTTAGGAAGCACATGATTTGCATTACGTGCAGCCTGACATGTTCCAGCTACGTGTTATTCTTCTAGTGGGGATTTTGTGGGCAGGTGTTCCACCACGCCTACAATAGCTGTTCAGAGACCTTTCAAAAATCCATCGTATAACTCTTGCTGGACCTTTTACCCTTTTCCTGCTCTCTGCTTCTTTTCCTTTGTGCAGTAATCCCTTCTAAGCACAGAAACCTGTCTCAGGAAGCCAATTCACTCATAGCTGTGAAGATCGTCTTGTTCTCCAGAAGCAAAAACAGGATTTGGCCTGAATATGCTTAATGCAGTGAAAAAAGAACATGGCTTTTAATCCCCCAAAGACCCACACAGAACAAAAACATCTGGGCTCATGTGGTAGTTGAGGTTTAAAAGACATAGGACCGAGCGCCGACCCTTGAGGAACCTCTCACCTAAATTGAACTTCTTGAAATCAAAGGCTGTTTTGCTCACATAGATTATCTTGTTTTTCTCAATGATGCTGAAAAAACACCAGGGGCTTAGCAGTTTACACAGTGCATGTAATCTCTACTGGCACTTGATGAACTGGTGTTGAAAGATTATGCACAAGAATATTAATAATGAATAATAAACTAACCAGCTATAGTTACCTTGTTTTAGGTGGACAGGGCCATAAATTGTGAAAGGGCCAAAAGTATGTATGACTATGTTTATGTAAGTGTGTTGATGGGCCGAAGTGGGCTTGAGTTTATAAAAACACACATGGAATAAATCACACACAAGTTGTCTTTGGTGGGAAAGGTAAATCATGATTCAGACTGGAAAGTATTTGCATCCTGGAGAGAATGATTTGAACATGTGCTTGTCTTTATCTCAAAATGGCCTCAAAACAGCTGGCTTGTAATACAACTTCACTTAATTCATTTGCACTTTTCTCATTGTTGTTTAGTTTTTCTGATCCATATTTCAGCGTTAAAAAGTTGCATCTTATTCCGTAACCACCCACAATCCAGTTTATTCCAGATTATGGTAGACTATTGCATCTTCAACAACCGACCTGCACCATAGAAATTGCGTTCAATGCAAATTTTGATGGTTCCATGTTTTGCACAATTCATTGAGAGAATATGGGTATAAAACAATGTGAGTTTAGTTTGCTCAAGGCTATAATACACTGCACAACTTTTAAAATCCGAACAGATTTTCAGGAATGCTGGAATTTAGAAGTGTCATTGACTTGCCGACTTTGTAAATGGTTACAGAGAAAACTGAGGATCATGCACTACCAGACTTTCCAGACATTATAAGCATGCCCTATTGACGCAGAAACGCACACCTTGCTGCTAGGAGATGCTGGACAAATGAAAATAATTTTAGTTCTAAAATTGCCTCAATGTCAGACATTTTTGATATACTTAGACATAATCTGAGGATAAAACAAGCTGTGTCCATCTGGTCTGGTTCTCACTTTAGATTCAGCATTGATTCCGCCAGACTGCAAATCTGTTTTAAAAGT
This sequence comes from Pseudorasbora parva, assembly GCF_024679245.1. Lineage (NCBI taxonomy): Eukaryota > Metazoa > Chordata > Actinopteri > Cypriniformes > Gobionidae > Pseudorasbora > Pseudorasbora parva. The sequence goes on along the minus strand of NC_090174.1, from coordinate 25,098,111 downwards.
CATGTAGTGTATTCCAGCTTTCAATGGATATTGAAAGATATTCCACGCCTACTTTAAAAAGGCACTGAAAAAACATACACTTTATCAATGAACACTATTGATCTAAGAGTTTCCTTTTACGCACAGGGATTCGTGTTTCAGCCTGTAAAATTGACCTCCGGTAGATCCCAGAGACTCCATATACTGCCATGGTTGAAGTGCCGGATCAATGGAATTTGCGAGACGGGCCAATCTTATTGGCGTAGTGCCAACCTCTTCCATAATTACAAAGAGGTTGGAGAGGGATTGCAGTGTGTTTAGACACCCAAAAGCTAAAACAGCATCCTGCCAGTTTTTTTCTTTTTTCTTCATCTCTTATCCAAGTTCCCAGCTCAGCAAAACAGAGCTGCCACAGTTCCTATCCATTTATGGAGCTAATGCTGATAGATGAAGGTGCCACCTTAGCGCTTCATTTTAATGTTGATTTTGAACTACTTTGCTGAAGTACCTCAATGCCTAAAATAAAGTTGGCTAACTGAACAAACAGTCTAGGAAGTCTGAGTAATCACTGAAATGAAATTTCATATCATATCACCAACAGATGTCTGTCTTGTAATTGGTTATTGGTGCCATAGCCTTTTAAGAACTTTAATCTACCATCTTTTATAATGAATCATGCTTGTTTGCAACCCGGCCATGTTTCCATTTATTTATTCAGTAACATTTATGTTGTCTTTCCCAGGCGATAAACTTCTGGCAGATATTGGTGATGAATGACGAGCACACAGAGAGACGCTATCTTCTCTACGTCCTGCTCAGCTGGGGACTTCCTGCTCTGGTCATCATCATTCTGGTTGTGGTCCTGCTGGGAGGTTATGAATGGAGCATCCATAGTGTGTATGGCCTGGTGCAAGGAGATCTGTGAGTATTGAGAATATCTTCTCAAACACATACACACATTTACTTAACTAAATGAGGACATACACCGTATACGTCAATTAATTAATTCATTTATTTATTTATTTATTATAAATGCTGTAAAGTAGGGATGTCAAACGAACTGGAACCAAATTAGGACATTTATCCCTAAATGTCTCTAAATGGAGGTTGTAACATATTCAGATAACAAGTTTAATTTACATAGAAGTTCTCTTACTAACAAGATTTGATTTATTCGTAAACAACTAATGCATCCACAAACGTGAATGCGCACATTTCTGTCACTGTTTCAGACTCATAGGTACTCATTTCCTGTGTTAATGTATTGTAAGCTTTATTCTGTCGCACACACACACACACACATACACAGTCTTCTTTGCCCAGTTTACATTATTTGATTGCGTGTGGTCAGGCTCTGTTATTGGTTAGTCGGGAAGAGCTGCTATTTTTAGCCCCTCTGTGTTTATGAGATCACAAGCTGTGATTGTGCATACGTTCAGTTTCACCCCAGCCAAGCCTCTAGCGATAACAGAAGACGCTCCTCTCCGCCCTGTCTCAAAGAAGCTTTTAGCAAGTAAACTCCCAGCTGACTCATGGAAGCCAAACATCTCTCTTTCCAAGAACAAACAAATGATGTCACCTCACCTCACAGGGCCACCGCAGTTCTCGCCTTTTCCCGTACCATAGGGCTTCAGTGAACTGGGAGGAGTCAAACGCTTGTAGTAATAGAAGCGCATTAGTTTAAAGGTCAGATTTAACCACTCCATATGTCAAAATATTAATTGGTCACATCACTATTGGCACCATCTAACATTACAAATGTTTTTTTATCTTAAGGAGAATTGTTATTTTAGTATTATTTATATACTATTATAGTATTTATTGTTTTTTTTTTTATTTAGCTTTTATTTTAATACTTTCAAATGGTAAACCCAACATTTTTTGGTCCCCATGAGGAAAACATCTTATAAATCATACTAAGTGATGTTTTTTGAAAATGTAAAAATGTTTCCTGTGATGGGTAGGTTTAAGGGCAGGGGCAGTGCAAGGGGATAGATAATGTGGTTTGTACAGTATAAAAACCATTACGCCTATGGAATGTCCCCATAAAATATGAATACACAACTGTGTGTGTGTGTGTGTGTGTGTGTGTGTGTGTGTGTGTGTTTGCGTGCGTGCGTGTGTGTGCTAGAAACCTTTAATAACAACAAAAGGGAATCATTTAAATGCTAATAATTAAACTATTCTAGGACATTTGTAAGTGACCCTTCAAACAGAACATGTTTTTGCATTTCACTGCTCGGATTTTCCAATGTTTTTGTAAGTAAACATGCACTAGACCAGCAGACAGACAATGTTGTTCTTGTGTCTCGTCTTTTACAATGTCTCACGCATGACACATTTAAAATCTCTAGACCTTGCAGGTATTTTTTTCTTTTCATTCTACTTACCTGTGTTGCAAAATATTTATAATAATAATTTTTAAAAAAACATTTGCGTGGATGGCTGAGAACTTCCAGAAAACTGCAATACTAGTTACTCTACAGGTTTTTTTTGTTTTTTGTTTTTTGCATGTAAACTGAACTTGCTTATTTCTTATTTAAAAAATGTGTGTTGTTTTCTGTGTGGCATGTATGTGAAGATATACAGGCATATTACACTAAACCACGCCAGTGTTTCTCAATTATAATCAGATGAAGTCTAGTGAAAAGTGGCCTGTTTATTTCCCTACAGGGATTTCAAATGCTTTGAATTCTATTATGGCTACATTGTGCCATTTCTGCTCTATGAAATGAGTATAGGCTGTGTTTGTCCATTCTGTCTGAGATGCCAGGCCTGTGAACAGAATGCAACTGCTGCTTATTTTGATACATATCACGTCATAACAAGATTACTCTGGATTGAGTTTCCCAAAGCTTTCCCATTCCAAATACCAACCAGAGACTTCATAACTCAGGACAAAAACAAATGCAGACTGGAAGAAATTCCTTAGATAGAAGGAAAGAAGTCAGAGAAAGACTCTCAGGAGATTCCATCTTTAGTTTGTGTTTTTGCAGTTCAGAAGTGAATAACATTCATAAAACTTAATAAGGATGCCCATCGTTCTTTCATGGAATACTAAATACACAAACACAACCATAAACCTTACAGTATGTGTACCAGTCCTCTTTACTGACAATATTAATTTTCTGTTTTTTTATTTCTTGTCATTTTTGTAGATGCTTCATCCCAAATGTATACGCTGCTCTCTGTACGGCAGCCCTGGTTCCTCTCATTTGTTTGGTGGGTGTGCTGGTGATCTTCATCCATGCGTATCAGGTCACTCAGCAGTGGAAGGCTTATGATGACGTCTACCGAGGGCGAACAAACAGCTCAGGTGTGTAAGCTTGGGTTCTTTTTACACACAATTTTACAAGTCGGTTGATAAATAGCCTCAAGGTATCCCACCATTTCAGCAGGACAAGAATCTGTCTCTGAACGTGAACATTACAAGAAACCGGTGCTTTTAAAGTAAAGAACTGATGATAATCAGAGAAACCGAAAGTAAACTAGGAGAAGGTGCTTTCCTTTGGCAAGTGTCTTGTTGTTATGCAGTCAGCAGATTGCTTAAAGGATTAGTTCACTTCAGAACTCACTCCCATGTCATTCAAAATGTTCATGTCTCTCTTTCTTTCTTTCTTTACCTTTTTTTAACCTGTTTTTTAGGAAAATATTAGATTTTTCTCCATACAGTGGACTTCAACTGCAACGTGTTGAAGGTCTAAATTACAGTCAATGCAGCTTCAAAGAGCTATACATGGTACCAACCATAGAATAAGGCTCTTATATAGTGAAACAATCTTATCATGAAACAATCGTTTAAAAATGTAAATATATTTATATATACTTTGTAACCACAAAGGCTCATCTTGCACCACTCTGTGATGCGTCACGCAATACGTAATCACGTTAAAAAGGTGATGTAGGTGGAAGTACCGACCCAGTGTTTACAAAGTGAAAAGGCAAAGACTAACTCAAATGCCTCTTTTACAACAAAAAAAGTAAAGCAACAATGTTGGACGATTAAAAATTTTGAGGAGAACGTGACATGACCATTTCAAAGTGATTACGTAATGCATGTTGCTTTGCAGAGCAGTACAAGATGAGCCTTAGTGGTAAAAAAAAGTATATACATACATTTATATATATTTTCTTAGAAAATTACAGATTTTTTTGCTAGTTAAGACCCTTATTTCTTGGCTGGGATCATGTAGAGCTCTTTGAAGCTGCATTGAGACTGCAGTTTGGACCTTCAACCCATTGGTTTGCAGTTGAATCCACTATATGAAGAACAATCCTGGAATGTTTTCCTCAGAATACTTAAAGGGATAGTTTACCCAAAAATGAAAATAAGCCCATGATTTACTCACATTCAAGTCCTCAGGTGTATATGGTACAGGAAATCTCCTGGCTAATCCAAGCTTTATTATAGCAATGAATGGCTGTTTCTTTTTCAAAGTCCATAAAAGTGCATCTATCCATCATAAAAGTTCTCCACACGGCCCTGGAGGGTTAATAAAGGCCTTCTAAAGCGATGTGTTTGTGTAAGAAAAATATCAATATTTTAAACTTTAGAAACTGTCATACTCTGGAATGCAAGTCTCTCATGAATGTGCGTATGACAGTTAGCAGAAGTTTTTAAAGTTTTAAAAATTGATATTTTTCTTACACAAATGCATCACTTAAGAAGGCCTTTATTAAGCCACTTTATTAAGGCGCTGGAGCCACATGGAGTACTTTTATGAGGGATAGATGCACTTTTATGGACTTCAAAACAGAAAAAGCTATTCACTAATATTATAATGCTTGGAAGAGCCAGGATATTTTTAAATATAACTCTAATTGTATTTGTCTGAAAGAAGAATATCATATACACCTAGGATGACTTGAGGGTGAGTAAAACATGGGGTAATTTTCATTTTTGGGTGAACTATCCCTTTAATTTAGTTTTGACTGAAGAAAGAAAAACATTAGCAACTTAAATGGCATGGGGGTGAGTAAATTATAAGGACATTTTAATCTGGAAGTGAAGTAATCCTTCACTTCAGAAAAAAAAAGAAGAATCTGATGATCCAGTCTGGTTTGTGCTTTCCAGAGTATTGCACTGCCTTCCAAATAATGTCTTACGTTCTATTGCGGTTTGTTAGTCTTTCCTTTCTTTTGAAAGTGCCCTCAGCGGTTTTGAGTAGGTTGTAGATCAATGCATTAAATGTAGTGTAACTCGCTTCTCCACTGTTGAGTGAATTTGTATGTTGTCAGTCTTGTTTTTAAGCTCAACTACAATCTAGACAAACTAGATGATTACCTATTTAGTGTTCACAACCTCCACCTTCATGTTTGGCCTCAGTATTATCACTGTTTAAAAGTGTAATATCAGCACCTTCCAACCAATGTTTGTACAATTAGCATGTTAAACACTGCCTTTCACTTGTTAATCCACCTTGATGGTTTCATTGTTTACCCGTAACTGCTGTTCTGGGCTTTAAAAGGTGGTATTGTACAGTGTGCATGTGGGTGGTCAGCAAGGGTTGCCATGTGCAATGTTAGCTTTCCTCTTTGTGCGCAAGCATGCTCGCTGCACAGCGGGCTAATCCTAAACCACTCAACTTTATTACAGAGGGCTGCACCGTCAGCCCACCCTTTGCTCACAAACACAATGACCTCACTGTAGAACTCCCACTCATGCTTTCTCATACTGCAGGACACACAGACGTAAGCAAATAAATTATCCTGCAAATTTGCTCCTTCATGCCGGATGTGTTTAACGAGTCTCTAAGAAGCCAGATACATATGCATATAGTAAACTCGCTCCTTCCTGTTAACACTCAGCAGGTCTTAGATGCTGATTCTTCCAGGGTGTGTTACTGCTTGATTACATGTCAAACCAAACATTCAGCTCGGTACATGGATGAACTGGTCACAACGAGAAAAATAACTTTTCCCGTTGGGCCGGCCGACCTGTTGGAAGCTAAATTTAGATGTAAAGTAAATATATTTTAAAGAGAAAAAAAGTCCTGACATCGCCAGACCAGCCCATTGCCTAAGGCCACAGCCGCCACATCCCATTTCAGCTTCAGTCTGTCCTCACAAGTGTCTCCTTACCTGCCGGCATCTCCAATTCCTTATTCATTTAACATGTAATTCAATTTTGCATGGTTTTAACCTGGGTTATGTGATCACATTGCGTTTATTACTTATAATTTTAGACATGCCAAACTGTAAAAAAAATCAATATACAAAATAAAATTACCACTTGCATCTCTAAACTGGTAAATAAATGTGACTGTGACTCGCCTTTGAGATATTCCGATGTGCTCTTTAAAATGTCCAGAGGGATTTTCAGCCCCAGAAGTACCACATTAGAGCCAAGATATTAAAGAGTCAACCTTTAGCCACTAGGCAGAGGTGTTCTTTCCAAGGCCTGTGGGGAGATAATTGCCTCAACCCTATTTAAAGAATTAATTTGGCTTTTGCAGTTGTTCAATGTGATCTTAAGAAAAGTAGTGCTTTTTCACAGTTCTGTGATTTTCTTGGAAAAGCCTTCTTGCTCAGGAATAATCCTTCAGCTCTTTTAATGAGGCGTGTTTGTGTGAAGAAGTATGACTCCAACAGCTCACTGATTGTACGCTGTGGGGGTTTTGAGGAACAAAATGCGAATACATATGACCTCAAACTGAAAAATACTTCTAAAGCATTTATTAATCATGAAAATTAAAAATACAAATAAAATACATGTTAATTTCTACATTTAATAGCAGTGATTTGTACTCGAGGGTCTGACTCGGTCTCGAGACCATATTTTAATGGTCTCGTCATGGACTCACTCGTGTGCATTTGGACTCAGAATTGACTCGTACTTGAACTCAGACTTATTTCCGAGTCCACTCAAGTCCCATTCAAAATAGTCATGATTATTACTCTATGTTAATATTTCTTTAAATTGATGTTTGACGCTTCCAATGATGTGTGGTTTTCTTAAGCGGAACTGCACGTGACTGACGCAAAGGTAGGAGGACTCAGGTCAGGAAGGATCATATGGCTTGTTTCCTTTCGAAGAAGGTCAAAATCCTGGTGCGATCATATATACAGGTCCTTCTAAAAAAATTAGCATATTGTGATAAAGTCAATTATTTTCCATAATGTAATGATAAAAGTTAAACTTTCATATATTTTAGATTCATTGCACACCAACAGAAATATTTCAGGTTTTTTATTGTTTTAATACTGATGATTTTGGCATACAGCTAATTGGAACCCAAAATTCCTATCTCAAAAAATTAGCATATCATTAAAAGGTTCTCTCAACGAGCTATTAACCTAATCATCTGAATCAACTAATTAAATCTAAGGCTTTTAAAAACTCCCAGCCTGGTTCATTACTCAAAACCGCAATCATGGGTAAGACTGCCGACCTGACCCTGTCCAGAAGGCCATCATTGACACCCTCAAGCGAGAGGGTAAGACACAGAAAGAAATTTCCGACTGAATAGGCTGTTCCCAGAGTGCTGTATCAAAGCTCCTCAGTGGGAAGTCTGTGGGAAGGAAAAGGTGTGGCAAAAAACGCTGCACAATGTGAAGAGGTGACCGAACCCTGAGGAAGATTGTGGAGAAGGACCAATTCCAGACCTTGGGGGACCTGCAGAAGCAGTGGACTCAGTCTGGAGTAAAAACATCCAGAGCCACCGTGCACAGGCGTTTGCAGGAAATGGGCTACAGGTGCCGCATTCTCCAGGTCAAGCCACTTTTGGGCTACAGAGAAGCAGCACTGGACTGTTGCTCAGTGGTCCAAAGTACTTTTTCGGATGAAAGCAAATTTTGCATGTCATTTGGAAATCAAGGTGCCAGAGTCTAGAGGAACACTGGGGAGAAGGAAATGCCAAAATGCCTGAAGTCCAGTGTCAAGTACCCACAGTCAGTGATGGTCTGGGGTGCCATGTCAGCTGCTGGTGTTGGTCCACTGTGTTTTATCAAGGGCAGTGTCAATGCAGCTAGCTATCAGGAGATTTTGGAGCACTTCATGCTTCCATCTGCTGAAAAGCTTTATGGAGATGAAGATTTTGTTTTTCAGCACGACCTGACACCTGCTCACAGTGCCAAAACCACTGGTAAATGGTTTACTGACCATGGTATTACTGTGCTTAATTGGCCTGCCAACTCTCCTGACCTGAACCCCATAGAGAATCTGTGGGATATTGTGAAGAGAAAGTTGAGAGATGCAAGACCCAACACTCTGGATGAGCTTAAGGCCGCTATCGAAGCATCCTGGGCCTCCATAACACCTCAGCAGTGCCACAGGCTGATCGCCTCCATGCCACGCCGCATTGAAGCAGTCATTTCTGCAAAAGGATTCCCGGCCAAGTATTGAGTGCATAACTGAACATAATTATTTGAAGGTTGACTTTTTTTGTATCAAAAACACTTTTCTTTTATTGGTCGGATGAAATATGCTATTTTTTTTAGATAGGAATTTTGGGTTTTCATGAGCTGTATGCCAAAATCATCAGTATTAAAACAATAAAAGACCTGAAATATTTCAGTTGGTGTGCACTCAGATGATGGACGATGAAGGTTAGGACGATGATGGTGGTGAAGATGATGATGAAGATGAAGATGGGTACAGATGAGGGCTTCTTGGAAGGACAGGTAGTCAATTGTGGGATCGGTGCAAGACCAGACAATAGGAGTAAAGCTGAGCCGGGTTGATATAGTGGTGACTGGTGATGGTGCCCAGGTGTTCAGAATGATGGTGATGGGGAACAATTAGGCGTGGCAGTGACCGATGATTGTGAGGGCGTGACACTATGTAAATATATCTATGATTGCACCGGCTCTCTCTGGTCTCGGTCTCGACTTGGACTCGACCCTCTCTAAACTCGTACTCAACTCGGACTCAACCCTCTCTAAACTCGGACTCAACTCGGACTCAACCCTCTCTGAACTCGGACTCGACTCTGATTTGAATGAGCTGGTCTCGACTACAACGCTGTTTAATAGACCTGAGCTAACATGAGCTACAATGTACAGTTGTTGTTGTTTTTTTATTAATATTAACTAATGTTAACAAAGATTAATACATATTCTGTAAGAAATATTTTGTTCCTTGTCAATGGGTTAACTTACCTTGACTAATAGGACCTTATGATAGAGTGTTGCCACTTTTTTAGTGCTAATGCCATTATATGGCCAGTTGCGCAAACTGCTATGTCTTAAAAGTTAAGTCATTTAATTTTTTCTTCAAGACAGCTTATAAATTTGGCCCCTTGTTTGACTAGTTGGTCAAACTAGTTCTCAAGACACAGTCTTAACATAGTGACTAAGTTTATGCAAATGGCCCGCGGTTAATTTTTTTTCTCCTTCATTAGACATAACTTTGTCGATTTTTTTCTCCACATTTTGTTTAGATATAATCTGATTATTTGTTGTCTTTTGGAATGTTATTGTTGTATAGCTATGAGTCATGCCATACCCTGGGTTTTTGTGAAACGCCGCCACTGGATACAATGTCCTAAGTCAAATGAATTGGTTCTTAGAATTTACTGCTGTGACTGATTGCCATACTAGATGTCCTTTGCGATAAAGGGACCAAGTTTTGATAGTAAACAGAGTGACTTTTTTTATGAGCCTTTCATGTAGTTGTACTTGGAACCAGATTTAGTCTGGGTCTTACAGTCATATTTAATAATGTTTTTCTTTTCTTTACTTTTCTTTTTTCTTTTTTGTTTCTTCTGGTGAACAAAATAGGCCTAGTCAAAATGGATTTTGACCTGAAAGAGTACCAATATGCTTTTACTGTTTAGACTTTTCTCTGTATTTGCTTAGTAATGACTTACAGTACAGACACTTGATCCCTGGATCATGCATAATATTGCCTACAATTTCGTGATTGCACAATGCATTAAAAAGGGCAGGGTTTTAGAGTCTAAATCACTGTTTATCATTATCATATTTCAGCTGCTTCTAAATGATGTCCATTTCACCCTCCTTCATCTCATATCTTCATGACCTTGCTTAACTGCTTAAATCACTAACAGTATACTCCTGTTACATAAGATTTCCTGGATTTGACCCAATGTCTAATGTCTGGATCCATGTGTTTTGGTGAAAACAATCGTCATAAATGATTGTATTAAGTCTAAATACTTGCATCTTGTTTGGAAACTGAGCTGAGATGTCTAAAAAGAGTTTAAAATTTGAGTTGACTTCTTAGGCAGTATACATGCTTCTCATTTTACTGTTGAAAAGTATGTTTATAAAATGGATTATTGCAATTCATATCACCTTTTTTTGTTCATAAATTTTTTTGTGATCTCACCTTTTAATGACCTTTTAATGGTTACTGGAAATACAGTCTCTCCATCCTCTTTTTTATGCTAAACACTATTATTTTTGGTAACACTTTACAATAAGGGTGCACTACTATGCAATAATTCATGCTTAACTAATGCACAAATAATCATGAGTTAATGTATTACTAATGGTGAAATAACCCATTAATGATTACTGCATCAGCAACTAATGCAGATTCTACATGATTAATAAATTAAGTAATCATTAAATTGTTATTAGTTAAATATGTCATAATGTATTAATTCCTTAATAACATATTACATTTAATAATTTAAATGAATATGTTAATTACCACAAAGGGTCAAAGCCATGCATTTCAACTTCCAGTTGTCTGCATAAATTAATTAATCATTAGCTAATGATTTATAAAGGTATCATTATGTTATGACTTTACTTGTTGGGGCACACAACTATTAACTAATTGATTAAGTAATATGTAATTGTGGTTATGGGTTTTAAATTAATTTTGAATTAGTTAATAGTCGTGTGCCCCAACAAGTAAAGTCATAACATAATAATACCTTTATAAATCATTAGCTAATGATTTCAAAGTTGAAATGCTTGGCTTTGACCCGTTGTGGTAAATTGTAATTAACACATTAATTTACATTATTAGTTGATATAATATGTTATTAAGGAATTAATACATTATGACACATTTAACTAATAACAATTTAATGATTACATAAACTATTAATCATGTAGATTAATCTTCATTAGTTGCTAATGCAGTACACATTAATAAAGGGGTTAGTTCACCATTAGTAATACATTAACTCATGATTATCTGTGCATTAATTAAGCATAAATTAATGCATATCTGTGCACCCGTATTGCAAAGTGTTACCTTATTTTTTCCTAGAGAGGTCTCAGTTCTGAGAGAACATGTTGTATGGAAAGTCTGGTCAGAATGCTGGCATGAGGCCAGACACGCTCCCCACACCCACAGTTCAGAGGAAGAAGCAGGATGTCCAAATGTCACCCACAAGCACACGTACACACACACACACACACACACACACATACACACAAATATATCAAGTGTTTGGTTCCAGAGAGCGTGTTGATCTAGTATGTACTTCCATCTTACGCCTTTGTTTAGTTCTCTTAAAATTGTTGGACACTTCTGGTGTTCCAGCAGATTTACTGGAAGATCTCAGCTCTTCCCACACTCTTCTTCTTTCATCTCTTTACCAAGATCCTCTTCTGCAACCGCCCATGTCTCTTCCAGTTGAAACACTTTTTTTTCTTATCATTGAAGCTGTTGGCCAGGCAGATGTTAGCTCACTCAAGAGGGAGACAAAGGAAGGCCTTTCATCCTCTGAGCCGAACCACAGCTGAGTGTTGTGACAGCTGGTTTGGCATCTTAAACAGGAGCCAGAGTTCTGTCTCACATTTGGGGCCTGCTGTCTTCCCGCAGTGGTCCTCGGTGCTTGCCTTCTCCTGCTGAGGTTCTTCTCCTCCTAAGAAACAAAGAGAACTTTTTAAACTGAAATAACAATATAGTTGTCTGATGTCATTATACAGTCTGTTTGTCCATATAGTAATTGATGAAGACCTCAGTACCACTAAATATTATTTTCATAACTTCACCCTAAATGCTGTTATTTATCAGCATATTTAACATGATAATGGCAGAATTATAGATTCTGATTGGTTGATATGTTTCATTGGATTTTTTGGATTTTTTCTTCTTCTATACTTGCACAACTGGGACGTCATTTCTGGATTGTTTTGTGTGTTACAGTATTTATATCACAGCCTTTTGTCAGGCTCCTATGTATAGGTTTCTACATAAGTACCGGTACTTCTGAATGGGCTGAGGCTGGGATTCAGTGGGTTTGAAGTGAAAGTATTTTATGAATGTACACTGTAAAAAAAAAAAAAAACGGAAAATGTACTGGTAATTTTCTGGCAGTACATTAGCCAATAATTTTACAGAAATTTCCGTCAACCCTTAAAACACAAACTAGTGCAATGTGTAATTAAAAATACCTGTAAAAAACTATACGGAAAATTCCTTCATATTTATACAGTACATTGTGCCCTATTTTTACGGACTTTTTTACAGTGTATACTATATACGGAGATCATTTTCTCAGTATCGTTATCTCATTTTTGACCGAAGTGGCTTTTAGAGACTTTTGCATCTGAGCTCTTCATATTTACACAAAAAAATGTTTGTTGGGCACCAAAACAGCATATTAGAATGATTTCTAAAGTAACGGCTGCTGAAAATTCAGCTCGGTCATCATAGGAATAAATGATCATGTTTTAAAACACAGTATTCATGTTTTACTATTCTTTTGAATAGTAGTTTATATGAATGGGGATGACTTGTGTTGCTGTAACCTGATGTAACCTGATTTGTTCATTCAGTCAAATATTTTTGTCTCCATTTTGATTTTTCCAAGTTCTATACATGTTTAACACTGGCTACATGGGAGTCACTTCAGTTGTGACATATGAGTGGAAACATTAGAGGTATTGTACAGTACTTGTGTTTAAAGGGGGGGGGGGTGAAACACTCAGTTTCAGTCAATCTCATGTCAATCTTGAGTATAGAGTAGTATTGCATCCTTCATATCTCCGAAAAGTCTTTAGTTTTAGTATATTTATAAAAGAAATATAGGCTGTACCGAGTCTTTCCGGAAAAAACAAATCGTCTGGAGGCGTATCGTGTGGGCGGAGCTAAAGAATGACGAGTGCGCACAAAGCGGTGACGTCCTCAAGCGTGTAGAAGAAAACGCTACCCTAAATCAGATTCAACTAATGCATATATGATCCAGAATCAGATCCGGAGGCTTAAATAAATTGATCAGGAGAAGCAACAACAGCAGGACGTCCGTCTCTGTGGTATGTACTGTATTTAGTGGCCTGTCAACATTTGTGTGTGTTTACTCGCAGTTTATGAGGACATGATTCGGTTTATGGACTATTGTATGAGACTAAACCTTAGCAGTAGCAAGCAAAACGATTTTGCACGTCAGACTAGTGTAACGTTATACATAGAACAACAATGGAGTAACCTTTAGTACATTTGAATGACAAAGCAAGCTTTGTGAGAACGCTAGGTTTTTGTTTGGGTGGTTTTACAATAACTGACACCTATATTGGTCAGCTAAACAAATGTATTTAAACACACACCATAGATCGCATGCTCCATTGATAAATGAATTAACTTTATACACGATCATGTCGTTTACTGATGTTTACTCACATAGCCAACAACACAGACATTTGAAGCAGTTTCACCGCCTGTTTCCAAAGCAGGACCGAACCTTTATCGCTGGGGCCGCTCCGTCTAAAACACACCTCTTTGGTATGATTTGGTGAAGTCCTGTGACAGCAGTGACCGTGGAGATCCGCGATGTTGTGCAGCTTCCCATCATTTCTGCGTTCAAATCGGTTCAAATGCAGCGCTGCTTTCCTGGAATGCTGTGCTGAAGCGTTGAAGTCGCTTAGGAATAAAGTGGAGCGCGGACTATAACGACATAAGTGTTCACGGACGAGTGGATCTGCAGCTGAGAGAGTGTTTATGGGCGTGTATTTGCTCTCTCGCCTCTAGTCACGCGCGCGGGCACTCTTCCGGGAGAAGATGCCGTACGGCCCATACAAGGACCTTCCGCTCTGTTGACGTCAAGCGGACCCATACTCGAAAAAAAACTCTCAGAGACTTGTGAGAAACCGGAAGGAGTATTTTTGACACAGAAATACTCCATCAAATGTCCAACATTAGTTTTTGAAACTTTGTCTATGTTTAGGATAGGAATCCAAGTCTTTAACAGTGTAAAAAGCTCAGTATGCATGAAACAGCATTTCACCCCTCCTTTAAGTCATGGTCTCATGAGAACCTGGTTTTCATTGAGAGAGGAAACACTCTAGCCAGTTCCATTCCAGCAGAGCGATGCTTCCTCGGAGTTTGGGAACCTGCTGCTTCAGAGGCACACAAACCACAGCCTGGAATGTGCTTACAGAGATGGAACGCAAAGGCAGTCAGGGAGAGAAGGGAGGGAAGGACATGGAGAGAGAACAACATGTACAAAGATGACACTAATATGCAAAACAATAAACCGGGGGAAGAGGGAAGAACAGAGAAAATAAATGGGATGTTATTGATTTGTGGAAGAACTTATACAAAGGAAAAGGAAATTAAATATATCAAAATAAAGGTGTACAATTGTGTGGGGTTTTTTTGGCAATTAACATAACATAGGCTGTAACCTTATATTGCACCTCTCAAATAATAAAAAAATGCATTTTGCTATTATTTTTATAATCATGCATACATTTGCAGCCATGTGATATACATATGTACTTGCATATACACATGATATGCATATGCAGTCATTTTTTCAGGCACACTTTACCAATTCCAAACCACATTAATCTTAATAACTGCTATTCATTTTGTATTTAATCATTTATAAGTGATATATAATTGCTCATGAGGGCTGGACATAAAAAATACCTTATATATGCAGGTGTGCAAAATTATTAGGCACATTTACTTTTACAGATAAAATGAGGCAAAAATATGTTTCACTCAAACTAAAAGTAAAAAATGATTAAATGCCCATGAGAAGGATACAATACTAATGCAATACTATAAATTGCAGTTAAGGTATGAACAGTGGATGGTGAAATATTTATTGGGTCAGCAGGGTCAGACAAAATCAGGTGGCGAAGAAAAGACTGAAGTTAACTGCAAAATAATTAAGAATCAAGGTGAAGAATTAACTGTGAAACCATCAGGAACCCTTTAGTCTCCACCGCCACCATTTTACAGAACTGGAAACCTACCTGAGTCTCCAGAAGTGCAAAGTGTCAGGATCTCAGAGAATTAAGTTAGGAAAAGAATCCTAAAAATGACCCCCGCTTAATAAAAATCACAAGCTGAAGTGTTGTAAAATACATGAAGATATGATTTATAGGCTTTATAGACAGATAGGTTGAGAGAGTGACTCATGAAGGACCAGCACCACATCCTCTCATACCACTGTTTGAAGAATTCATCTTCCAGAATCTGGCAGTAAGTTTTAGGCGCGTTCATTTTTAGTCTAAAAATGAACTCCCAAAACTTACTGCCAGATTCTGTAAGATGAATTCCTCAAACAGTGGTACGAGAAGACATGGTGCTCGTCCTTCGAGAGTGAGTTGTTTTTATTTATTTTTTTATTTAAAAAAACTTCAAAATGATGTATTATTTGTTTGAATCTGACAAAAAGAAAAAGAAGAGGAAATAAAGAAAAAACGAGTTAAAGTTTCTTAAGGTTCCAAAACAAAATCACCTTGCACCATACCTTAAAATCCCTGGCACTAACACCAAATTTGGCACACATAAAAAAAATAATAATAATAATAATAATAATAATAATTATATATATATATATATATATATATATATATATATATATATATATATATATATATATATATATATATATATATATATATATATATATATATATATATATACCAGTTTTTGTATATATAACACCAAATTTGGCACACATTAAAAAAAATAAAAAATAAAAAAATAATAATTATATATATACATGAAACGGGCAGTATATAAGACCTCTTTAACTGTACAGATCTAAAATAATGTTATACATCAGATGTTTTTTCCTCAGTAACCAAATGTTCATTTAAGACATAAAAGGTAATGTTTGTATGAATACTCACCAAGAAATATATTTTGAAATGCTGTGTAGATCGAGATGATGTTATAGACAAAGGAAAGGTACTCCTCTCAGAAAATGTTCAAATAAAGATACTTTCAGATGTTTAATGCTGTTTCGATCATTATAGATGTTTAGATGCTATGTTGAGCATTGGGATCGCTAGATGAGGGCTTCATTTAAAAAAAAAAAAAAACATGTGCCAAAACCTCAAAATTGACTTTTTTTTTTTTTTTTTTTTTTTTTGTCTGTAGGTCGAAAAGCATTTCATTCCAACTCGTTTTGCCAGCACATATCACATATGTTGACCCACACCCTGTTTTCCCTCTCATGTCTTAGGTGGTTACAATTTGCTGTTACACTGTAACATGAACACTGTAAAATTTTACCAAAGTTTCAATGGCATAAAGAATCATGAAGTAAATTTAAGACTGTCAAAACAAACCCAAGCAGCAGGTAAATTAAGACAGGTGGCAGGAGTGACCATGGCATTTTTGTGCCAACCTGGTGTTAAACTCCGGCCCTGTGCCATGTGTTGTCTATCAGCTAAAGAATGTGTGGCCTACTTTCCTTGCCAAGTCTTTCATAATGTTTGCTTGCTTCTGCTGGCAGGTCTTCCACTGGCTCACCCCGGAGACATGTCAGTCATGCATGGCCTATGACTCTGTTTGTCTTTGCACTCATGGTGCATCAGAGCCATATTAACATCAAAGCACCAGCAGAACAGATGTTAATGCTTGTGCATTAGCTCTGTTGGTGAAACGCACTGGGACGGCACAGGCGCTGTACGCACAGGACGCCGTGTTCTCAAACAGCAAGTCTTGTCCCTAAAGGAAGTCGGATATTGGATTGGACCGCTTCTCTTCACCCCTCATTCACTCTAATGAAAGCCAATTATAATCTCATTTGCTGTTCTTTGTCGTGCATGCATGCATATCAGCAATGATGCTTGGAGAATTTGAGGATTATTTGAAATCTCTCTTGAACTTGTAAGGATGTTTGCTTGGCTTAATTTGATTAGACGCCAGCATGCAGGAACAAGGTTGCAGGTGCATGCGTGATTGTTTTCCGTCATCAGGGATGCGGTAAGCGCGCCCGGGGAAGTGTCGCGTTGCGGAGGTTAAACCAATGAATATTCTTTTTCCCTAGATGTGGGTTCTGCGCATCTGCCGCTGCGTCTAATGACCTTCAATCATGTGCTAGAACAAACAGAGCTAATATGCAGCCGCTAATTGTCCGAGCAATTGCAGGCATCAAAGAAAGAGGCTTATTTTCTAATATTCGCTTGGTTCACTCGGTCCAGGTTGTCTTGTAAGTGAATTGATGCACGAGTTCTAAATCAAATGGACAACTAAAGCGCTTTATAAAAAAAGAGAATACAGGTCTTCTGCTATTGTTTGGAACACCCAGAGCGCCCGGCTGAGCTCACGTCCATGTTTATGTAATGAAAGGAGAGCATGATGGATGAGTCAGCCTCTTCTCCATTCTGGAGCCGTACTTGTTTATTCCCTCATTAAATGTACGAATTAAAAAAAAAACAGGGTTCTCAGGAGGTCGAGGAGGTGAGTGGATGCAAATAAGGCCTGCTGAAAGAAACAATGGCACAGACTGTCTCTCCCTCTCGCTAATTATCAGTCACAGCTTTGCCTGGTTATGTACTTTGGCCAACAGAGTTATCGCAAACGCGCTGCCAGTGGGCGAGAGGTGTTAGTGTAGCCAAAGGAAGTTGTATTAGGTAACATACGGGAAGTGTAATGATTTATTAGGGGATGGGTGACCGTAATGACTGGTCATAAAAACACAAACTTGTATTTTTGTTTTTGTTTTTTTTACTGATTAATGCCGGGTACACGCTGCACGATTTTCTAAGTTGTCATAAATTCTCACACTGCACAACTGACTGGGGTACCACAGTTGCTGCGCATATTATACAATGGATTGGCGACTGGGCGCACATTACATAACATTTCAATAGGAATCACAGACAACTCTGTCTGGTCTACAAACTACGGCTGCATCCGAAATCCTAGGCAGCTGGTTTGTTGCCTCGCTGCCTTATCCGGCAATGACTTTGCAGGCGGCATTTGCACACGAAAGTACCTCTCGATCCTCTCGAAAAACTGATATCGGACAGACTTCTGAGGCAGCGTGACAATTTAATGATCTACAGCAAAATAGAGCGAGCTTTGGTGATAATTTAGCATATGTTAGCCGTGCTGGCAAAAGGAGTCGGAATGTGCACAGGATAATTTTGAGCTACAAACAAACCCCCCCAAAAAATTGACATTTGGTCGATTTTGCGGTTTTCACAAATATGAGTTCATTAAGTCCTCATCTCGCAGCCCCAAAGCTCTAATAGCAATTAAACATTAACTAAAAGTATCTTTATTTGTTCATTTAGGAATACCTTTCCTTTGTCTATGGAAGCAATGTTATTCTTGCTGACTGACAGATCTGACACATGCACACAAAGATCAGATCTCAGATCTCGCAATCTCGACATACACACACAGAATTATAGTATTTCAAAATATCTGTCATGAACAGTATTCATGCAAACATTATCCATTATTTTATGTGAACGTTTGTTTTACTGTTGGGAAAAACAACTGATGTGTAACATTTCATTAGACCTGTGCGGTATAGTAGGTCTTAATAGGCTGTCTGTTTCATTCATGTTAATCAAACAATTGTGGTATCATTGAAAAAAAGTTTATTTGTCCTATGGACATTTGGTTTTGACTTGGTGTGTGTCAAATTTGGTGATTTTAAGGTATTGTTGCTAGGTGATTTTATTTTTATTTTTCAAAATTGACTTTACTGATATCGACTTCAAACAGGTGTAGCTTAGTAATTTGTTGTCTGATAACACCAAATCATACAATCATATTGTAGCTTTTTAATAGAGAATGTGAAAATAACTCATTTTTTAACATGTACTCTCTTTCGTCTCTCATTTTGTGTCAAAATGTGCTCTCTTGTTGTCTCAACTCATTTTGCCAGCACGGGTCATATATATATTTAATAGACACTTTACATATTAAATTACACTTTTGTATAGGGAACACATAGTCACTGTTTCACTATTAAATGCGACTTTAGCAGGGTAGTTTTTGTAGTGTTTAAGTTTAGGTATTAAGTGATGTAGAATAAGGTCATGCAGAATAAGGCATTAATACAGATGTGCAGTATGTTACTGTGTTCAGTAAGTACTAATAAACAGCCAATATCCTCGTAATGTGCATGGTAATAAGCAACTAGTCATTAGCAAATATTGAACCCTAGAATAAAATGTTACCATTTTATTACTACAATAGTAATTTCTCGCTAGAAATGACATTAACTACAATGACATCACGAGGAAAATGTTGGTCAAAACATACATTACACACAAACTGACCACCAATGCTTCATCATTATATTTTTAGCTCAACTGTCACAGACAGGAAAGCACAGGGGATTGGATATCAAAGGCAGCAACGGATACATCTATGCTGCCTTCAAAATTCGATCAGATATAAGTATCTCAGGAGACAGGCTAACATAAATAAAGCTAACATTGGATCCGGAAGTGCCTTGACACTTTCCTACCTTAGAGTGCATCCTACGAATGCAACATTTTTAAGCTTTTGGACACTGCCACGCGCGAAAATTGGTACAGGATACAGGAAATAAAAATTACGCGTGAGAGGAGTTCTCACGCAGGACTAGATTTCTTCTTGTTAAAGGTATACTTCACCGCTTTTTCATATTAAACTATGCTATTCCCTTGACATTTGGTCGATTTTGCGGTTTTCACAAATATGAGTTAATTAAGTTCTCATCTCGCAGCCCGGACAGAATGGTTTCTTGTAGAAGCCATGCTTGCTGGTGTTCTGTTGCAGGTCTGTGGCTCCTCCCCCTGAACTCTCCCATGCCCCGTATCTTGCTCTCTCATTGGCTGTAGGTCGTCACCGATGTAATTTTCCGTCAAAACACATTTCACACTGCATGAGTCGCAGACAGGCCCAGATACAGTATTTGACATGCTAAATATTTCACGTGCATCTGTGACGCATCAGCGCTTCCCTCAGATCGGGTCTCTGATCACACACCCATATTATGATTTCAGGCATTTGTCTGAGATTGCCTACAAACCACATATTTTTTTCTGATCTGGTCTCATGCTCTTTTCTAGTGGCCTTTGCTGTATTACATCTTTGCTTATTTGCATAAATGGGTTTGCCAGTACTTTGAGTAGATTATCAAAATGCATAACCATAGAGCTTATGTTCATGATACCATGACTTTAGGTAAATGATTACTTTATGTTGATGCCAGAATCTCAGGTTTTGAATTACAGAGTGTTTGCAATGCATTTTCATTCCCACCTCCTCTAGCTGAGTAAATGTTTCAGCAATTCAACTCATAGCCATTGTTAAAGTAAAACTCTCAGTCTGGTTAAAGTCCTTGTGCCAGTACGCTTGAATCACTCTTGGCACTTGGGATGCATTGTTTGCCTACATGAAGAACACTCTTGGGCCAAGTACTTGCACCCATGGCTGTCCTCATTCACCCCTGAACGGTCTCTCTGACATGCTTAATGATATTTATTCCCCCTCTTTTGTTGTTTTGGTTTGTTTGTTTTTGCTGGCAGCCATTTTGGACTCCTGCCCCAGGTCAATAAACGTGCCCACATGGCTTTTATGCCAGAGCGAAAGCTGTTCAAAGGGCTCTAGCTGCATGTGAAAAGCTTGTGTGAACTATGGAAAAACTGAAGCATGCCTGGCCGGCTCACTTTATAACCGAAAACAGCACCCTGGCTGCTGGCATCAGTGCATGCAGCAGAGACAAAATAGCACAGTCAGCATCCATCCATCTGAAAACGGATGAGCAATGCTCTTGTGGTTTTTTCTAAATATATTAACTTCAAATGTTGCCAACTTGCACTTTAGTAAATGTAATTTTCAAATAAACCTGTTAGACCATGCAAACTCAACTGAAGGTTAACTCAATGTCTGTTTGTTCTTCAGAGGTGCCCATGATGTTGAATCTGTTTGCTCTGGTGACTCTGGTCTGTCTTTGGGCTGGATTGCACATGGCCTACAGATACCTGTGGATGCTGATCCTCCTTGTAATCTTCAATATCTTTCTGGTAAGAACATACACATATGATATAACTCTTGCTTTTATTTCAAAGCTACTTCCTTTTTAAAGCTCATTAATGCATATATTTAAGGTATAGTTCATACAAACTAAGTGTTCCCTTTCAGTCGGTCACGTTCGACGTACGTCAGAACTAGACCGACGAATGGGGATGCCCATTCGTCGGCCTAGTTCTGACGTACGTCGAACGTGACCGACTGAAAGGGAACGAGGGTTACCATACGTAACCGAGACGTTTTTGTGAATATCCCATGACACTGTATAATAAATATCAATAGAAAAAAAAAAGATATTAACAAACACTTTTTATCCATTGTGATTGTGTGTATCTTTATTTTATGTAGGGTTCAAAAGTTTAGGGTCAGTACAATTTTGAATATATTAATGCATTTATTCAGCAATGACACATTAAATTGATCAAAAGTGACAGTAAAGACATTTATAATGTTAATAAAGATGTTTCCACTTAAATATTAAGCAGCACAATTTTAAAATTGATAATAAAACGGTAACACTTTACAATAAGGCTTCATTAGTTGACTACATTAGTTAACATGAACTAACAGTAAACAATATTTCTACTGTAGTATTTAGTCTTAGTTAATATTATTTTCAACATGTACTAATATATTATTTAATCAAATTCTGCATTTGTTAACATTAGTTAATGCACTGCGAGAAGTAACTTGAACAAACAATGAACAGTTGGAGTTTTATTAACTAATATTAACAAATCAATAAATGCTGTAACAAATGTATTGCTCATTGTTATTCATGTCAGTTTAGTTAATACATTAATAAATGAGAACTCACTTTAAAAGTGTTACCATAATCAGCATATTAGAATGATTTCAAATGGGTCATGTGACAGTCAAGACTGGGGTAATGAAAAAAAAATAATGTAAAATATATAAAAATGTAAATAAGCTATTTTTAAATGGTTATAATATTTCACAATATTACTATTTTTGCTATATTTTTGATTAAAAAAAAGCAAACAAAAATAATTCCCTTTTTTTAAAAAAAAATTATTTACAGACACCCTTACCGATGCCAAACATTTGAATGGCTATTCATTTATTTTGTATGGGAATGTTTTTCAATGAAATTAAATTCAGCAACTTTATTTGTCCCCAAGGGGCAATTAACAAGGCCAAGTAGAGTAACAATTATTAAGCATAAATAAAATCATACTATAAACAAATAACACAATGTGCACAAGTGCAAATATATTAAAACCAAAACCAAGTCCAATCATATATAAAAAAGGAATAAATATGCTAATATATATGTATATATATATATATATATATATATATATATATATATATATATATATATATATATATATATATATATATATATATATATATATATATATATATATATTAATGTGTAAAAATTTGGTTTAAATGGAACATTTCTCAAAAAATAACAAGTTGTGACTGCTGTTAAATCACCTATGTACGTAATATAATCTTATCTAATTGCCATTGAACTGTGAAAGTGATAAAGTTCAGTGCCAGGTTGCATAAAGCACCTTAAGTTTATTCCTTTAGTATAAAACTAAAGGCAGGATTTTTCCTTAACTAGGGGAATGACCTAGTGCTGCATATAATCCCTTAAACGGTCCTCTTAGGTAAGGGAAACTGTTAAGTGTTTCACGGCAGAGATCCAGGTTTTGCCGTTATAAAATTATGTTGTTGCCATGGACACAATATTTGTTAATACAGATAGATACGCTTTCACAGAAAACAACATAACATGGATAAGGAAAACAAAAAAGAAGACCAAGTATGAAAGACAAGGGACGAGATGTAAACTTAAATTGGTAGTACTCAAAATAGAAAATTCTGTCTTCATTTACTCACCCTCATGTTGACTTTCATTCATCTTTAGAAACAAATTCTTTTTTTAACATGCTGTTTTATGCAGCACTTATTGTTTTTTAGAAACCAATAAGGTTATTGTCCTCAACACTTTTAAGTTTAAGGGAAACTAAGGGCTATCTTTAGGGACAATTACATTTAAGGTGCTTTCTGCAACCGCGGACACAAATCGCCAGAATCGCATTCAGTTAGACCTAATGGTCCACAGCTTGAGTGCACTAGTCATACTAATCCTGAAATTGATCGATAAAGGTAATCTTCACATTTGAGGGCCCAAGTGTTCTTCACATTTAGCGTAAGACCTGCAAACAGCCATCTTATCTCTGAATACAGATGTATTACTCTCACAATCACCTTGCTATCTCTGTACAACTGACCAGTCTGCTAATGTGTCGTACAGTTTCTACCCGCTCTAGATAAAATAAGATAGCTACTACAGTTTTACAGCCTATTGATTTCTAAGGCTCTGCATCTCTTGCATAACATCATCTTAAAGATGCTGGCCATGCTCTTAAGAGGGGGTGGACTATGTTCAAAGACATTATATAATGAAAAGGGTTTGATTATCTGTTGACTTGCAACCGCTGCTGTCAATAGAGCAGCGCTGGAAGGAGTTAACACTTGACTGACTTCATAGGATGGTTTCTCTCAATAACTCTTTATCATCAGGATGAATCAGATTCATACGGTCCCTGTTACAAGGGGCAAAAAAGGAATAAGAAAGTTTAAAGTTTTCGCTCAAGATTTTAAAAGTCGTCGCCAACGATAGCCTGCCAGTGGACCTTTCCCAATCACGCTGTAAATAAAATGTCATATGCTTAGTATGATGAGAATAAATGCTGCAGTAAATAATGGCCCAATTCAAATGTTTACGTGCTTTTATTTTAATTTCTTTGAAATATTCTGCTCTTGTAAATACTTGCCAGGATTTTAAAGAAATACAAGTCTAGAAATGCATCCAAATAACAGCAAAGCGCAACCGTACGGTGCTCTGAAGTGGACATAAAGGATATAAAGAGTGAATTCTGAAGTGATATATTCTTGAAAACTCAGAGATGTGGATTCGGACAGCTATTACATCATCACACGACTTTGGTGTTTGTCAAAACCAGTAGGTAACTCGGCCAGGGATTTTTATGTGGGTGGTGGGAAACAGACGGTAATAAAATCACTGACTAGCCCCTGTAAATGATGCCAATACCTTCCAACCCCATGAGAAACAATTACCATCCGAATAGGGCTTCAGCAAACTCCTTCACCACTAATGGAGCGAGCTGGAAAATCAAAAATCGAAAATCTAACTTTTCCCAAATTAACCCTGTTGGGGAGGAGGGCCACAACACCATAGTCACCAACAATCCCCAGCAAAGATTGTTATTGCTCCGGCTTTAACTTCTGGATATTCGGCAGCGGTGCCACAACGGAATGAATGGTTTCGTTTGCATCTTTCTCCGCTGCCATTACTGAACTACAACACAAACTAGCACACAACATCAACGTCATCCTTCTCAGCCACTCCCTCTCTGTTCGCTGATTGGACCGGTAAAAATTTGTTCGGAGAAAACCCAAGAATACACCTCAGTCCCAGACGTAGTACTGAAGGAAAATGAAAATTGAGCGGAAGTACGTAGAAGGGCAGAGCCAGGCTAGTATTGCTCGTCTTTCCTCATCCTCTCACTAACACGCCAGTAGGCGGGGCAAAAGTTGCAACGATGAAGTAGGCGTTGACCTTCATCTTGAACTCTGATTCCTTTTGAAATGACTGGATTTTTCCAAACAAAGTTTAGCAGAGTAGTAGTAAATGTGACTGCACCTTTAGGCTGATGGGCCTTCACAGTTAATCATTTGATGCTACTTTACACTGTGTCTTGAACAGATGCAGGTTTTTATGCAATATATAGTAAAATGCAGCAAAATATGCCTTACAGCTTGTTTTGTCGCTGAGTTGGGGTTGGACCTGGGCGGGTTGTTTAGATGGCCTCTTTGTGGCTGTTGCCCCACACCAAGTTTGAGTAACAAGTAACTCTTTTAACAGACAAGACCAAAATCCCTTAGCAACAGGATAACAGATAATAAAAAAAAAAAAACGTCCATATCAGGGCTTCCTGTCCTCAATACTTTCTCACAGTTAGTTGTAGTTAGTGTAAACAACAAATAAACACACAGTTGAGATATTTGTTCTGCTTCTGTGCTGCTTGTCCTACATTACAGACTTAATAATTTCAGGTCAGAGAAGCTGCTATCGTTTCTGACACAGCCAAAACATGACTGGGTTGAACATGCCCTTCGCCTAGAAAGAGCATAAATAGCATTCAAATTTTGTTTTGACTCCTTTTGAGTCAAACACTAAATGCCCACATAGATCTCAACAGTGCCTACAACAAAACATGACCTCTTCCTTTGGGAAATATTCACAAACATGTGGGAGGCCTGTACAGACATTTGTGGCTTTGTTGATACACTTTTTTTTCAATTCTCATAGGAATTCTTCAGCAAATGTTTATATATATGGTGATATATTACAGATTTAACTGTTCACTGCACATTCCCCTTATTTCCTGCAAACTTTTCAGTCATTTTTCAATAATCAGTCCCGGAGCATCTGTTTTCATGTGTTGTTGTGTTTTTTTTTTTCCTGTGATGCTAATTTTCCATCGTCCTCTTATATTCTCAGTGGCTGTTGCTGTTAATGTATTTCAACTACAGTAATGTCATTTAAAAGGTGCTAGTCCTGCCTGATTGGAAAGCCTGTAAACAACTTCATATTAACCTCAGCCTATTTCCGAATGCAAGGATGTAAATAGAGAAAGTGAAAAGGGTATCATGGCATTCTTTAGAAGTCAGCAAGAGTATTTATCTTGCTGCTTCCTTTCAAAAGTGTGGTCGGTACTTTTTTTTTTTTAAAGGGGTCATGAACTGCATTGATTGTTTATTTTCATAATGTTTCCTGCACTTAAAATGTTAGCATGATTTTTACATAAAGCATTGTCATAATTTAGAAATAAAAGGGATTTTACCCTGATTTTAGCCCCATGATTTGAACACTCTGTTTGAAGGGGCGTGTCTGCTGTGAGACTTCAGTGTAAACGCCCTCTGCTGTGATTGGCTGACGCCAAGTATTACATGTGGAACTCACCGCATTTCTACTATTACGACTCTCAAGGTTAACTAATTGTTAAAAGTGTTGCTCTTAGCATTATATTTAGATATATGAAAACATTGTATTCAGTGTGGAAAGAGTACTAAAAAGCATACTCAAGTAGAAGTACTGTTACTTGTCAAAAAATGTAGTTCAGGTAGAGTAAAAGTACTTGTCCTAAATACTACTCAAAGTAGGAGTAAAAAGTAGCGCTTTTAAAAGTACTCGAGAGTACTAATGGTATTCCACCTTCTGCCCTGCTAATTGAAAATGTAGCTTACTCTTTTATGGATGATTCTCAGTAAGAACAAAAAACATGAGATCACCAACAGTATTTTAATATTTCTTTGACTATTTATTTTTGATTGCTAGCACTAAAAATACAACCATGCAATATTTGAGAAAGCAGCCAATAATCTGGTAACATTTATGACAACCATTCTGTAGAGGTTTTCTTGCGGTTAATTAAAAAAGGTTGCAAAGCATTGTACGTTAACAATTTTAGGTAAGTTCTTTCTTTTCAAGCACATTCATACTGCTTTAATTTCAATGAATGTTTCCTCCGTAAAAAGAATACACTTAAAAAAATCTGAATCGAGTAACGATTGAAATTAAAAATAAACCTTATTTAATAATATTTCATATTTTAAGTATAAATCTGATGTTTTATGAAAGTTACTTATAGGCCTATACATTGACTTCAATTTTAAATTGCCATGTGAGAACATTACATTATATTATAATATGCACTTCAATATGCTGACAGAAAGCAGGTTAATGCGTTTACATGTTCAACGAAATTAATGTAAGGGACAAAAATCTAGCAGTGACGATCGGTTAATGCCTAATGCACTTTAAAACCTGGCAAACAATCAAGCTAAATGAAGAGTTTCCAGCAGATGGCACCGCGAGCTTATGCAGCTCTAACAGAACACGTACCATTTGTGCGTGACATGTATTAGGAAATGTAATATTCTGCGGTCAAATTTTTAGTAATTGGCAAATTCACAAATTCAGTCATCACACAGTAACCAGCCACAACCCTCTTTCATAAAATGTGCGTGCTCTAACTCTAGGCTGGTCGCTATCTTGGTTAAATTGACGGGAGTCATGCGCGTGACGCATGGAGACACAGGACTGATTATTCATCTTAGCCAATCATGTTGACAGGAAAAAATTTAACATAATGTAGCGACAGCAGGTTTAGGGAAAATAGCGCAGTAAAAGTACAGATACAGCACTTAAAATGTACTCAAGTAAAAGTAAAAGTAAACTGTTTTTAACTACTCAAAAAAGTACAATTCCTGAGAATAACAATTCAATTGAACAATTCAATTCAACTCAATTGCAACTCAATTATAACTAGAGTGTTTGTAATTCGTCACTTTACACCACTAATTATATTTAGATTGTGGCTTTAAAGGTTGCAGTGATGAGCATCGAGCATCGAGCATGAATGCAGCTATCTTGTCATTGCAACGCTATTTCTGCACACTAACAAATGGTTTCATCATAACTAACAGTGCAAACACAACGTAAATAAGGGAGTTGTTGATTTTAACCTGAGTTTCGGCGAGAGTCCAGAACTCAGTCACTGATAAACTCTACTTAAACGCTGTTTGATTGACAGCTCCAGCGATTGTAATTTGATCATGCTTTGATCGCTTTCTGTATATAATTGAATCACAGTTTAAATAACAGATTTTTTTTTGTCCTACTAAGAGAAACAATGTGAAGTTGACTGTTTCACTGGTTTGATTTACATCTTTATAAATCTTTAAATATTAGAAATCATGGTCACAGATCAGGTAATTAACACGGTTACTTGCATGTTATCACATTACTGTCAAGTTCG
The DNA here is from genome assembly GCF_024679245.1 of Pseudorasbora parva. Lineage (NCBI taxonomy): Eukaryota > Metazoa > Chordata > Actinopteri > Cypriniformes > Gobionidae > Pseudorasbora > Pseudorasbora parva. The sequence continues at coordinate 25,070,094 of NC_090174.1, read as the reverse complement.
TGTTGTAAAAGTCTGTTTGCAAAGCCTGCCGCGAAATTGCGACTGATTTACCAAATGTACCACCATAAGTAATACTCAAGGCATTCAGAAATAACCACGGTTAAAAATAACCACATTCCTAGCATTAGGATCCTTTGGAAGGTAATGTTATTTTTAGTCCAGTGATTCTGTATTGCTCTTCTTTCCTCATCATCTCACTACACGCCAGTGGACGGGGCCAAAGTTGCAATGATGAAGTAGGCATTGATCTTCTTCTGCAGAGGCGGTCTTTCACCTAATCTAGATAGGCACATTCAAAAATGAGTCGTTCTCTGGGCTTGGTTACAATAAAAGCTGTTTTTGGACTAACAAGAAAGTTTTTAGTTCTGAAATGTACAGTATATTCATATGATGACATCTTATATGTCATAAGATCAAGGACAATATTTCTCAGTTCATGACCCCTTTAAATAAATATATACTTTTATTCAGTAGGATGCATTCATTTATCAAAAATAAAGATATTTTTTATTTTATTATTGTTACAAACAAATCTTATATTTCACAGTATTACTGGTTTTTACTCTATTATAAATCAAATAAAGGCAGAATTGTTGAGCATAAGATACTTCTTTCAAAACAGTAACCCATTCACATTCACATATAGAGGTTACTACAGTTAATTAAAAGACATTTAAATGCATTTGCATGGATTTTTATTGCACAGTTGCGCATCAACCACGACAGTGGACACGAGTGCATGATCCTATACACTGCCACCAAGTGGCAAGGAATTTTTGTTTTCGCCAAACCAAGATGGCAGACTGCCAGTCAGAAATGCCAAGTTGCTCCTTAATATTCATCCACTCCTATTCGAGGAGACTCTTGCTGCTTGATGTTGACGCTTGCGGTAATAATCGCACATGACAAAGGAGATTACTCAAAGACAATCTTTTATAACAAATACTCAGGAAACTACATGGCAAATGTAGAAGTAACAAAACCACATAACACAGACAGCACCAAACAATGAACTGAATGAACACGGGGCTTAAATACACAGATGATAATAATCAACAGAATGAGAACAGGTGTAAACTAATTAAAACCAAGGAGATAATGTAGGAACACAAAGTGGCAGGCAGACTTCTGAAAAAGTAATCAGATTACATAATGAACTTGAAGTGCATTATTTATGACATTGGAAAATAAATCTGATTACGTAGTGCACATTACTTGAAGTGCGGTATTTTTCTGACATCGAAAAAGTAATCTGATTATGTAATGCACATTACTTGTAAAGCATTACTTTACTTATTGATATCAAAAAAGTAATCTGATTAACTAATGCAGATTACTTGTAATGTTACTTTGCTCGTTACATCAAAAAGGTAATTTGATTACTTAATGCACATTACTTGAAATGCGTTACTTTACTCATGACATAAAAAAGTAATCTGAATACGCAATGCAAATTAATTGTAATGCGTTACTTTACTCATTACATCAAAAAGTAATCTAAATATGTAATACACATTACTTGTAAAGCATTACTTCTAATATAAAAAAGTAATCGAATTACATAATGCACATTACTTGAAGTGCATTATTTATGACATTGAAAAATAAATCTGATTATGTAGTGCACATTACTTGAAGTGCGGTATTTATGACATCGAAAAAGTAATCTGATTACGTAATGCACATTAATTGTAAAGCATTACTTTACTTATTGATATCAAAAAAGTAATCTGATTAACTAATGCAGATTACTTGTAATGTTACTTTATTCGTTACATCAAAAAAGTAATCTGATTACGTAATACGCATTACTTGTAAAGCATTACTTCTAATATAAAAAAGTAATCGAATTACATAATGCACATTACTATAATGCGTAACTTTACTCATAACATCTAAAAAAGTAATCTGATTACGTAAGGCACATTATTTTTTACTTTACTAATTACATCAAAAAACTAATCTGATTACGTAATGCACATTACTTGTAATGTGTTACTCATTATCGTTTTTCCACAGTCTGACAACATCAATAGATCTATGTAGATTTCAATCTGAGTTTTTTTCAGTGATAAGACCTACATTTTTAAGTTTTGAAAATAATCAGCATTATTAGCTAAAATGGTAAATAGACATACTCTGGTAGACTGCGGGAGCGTGAGTTTTATCTATATAGTCTGAGTTAGGTTTCCACAGAGTTGTACCTTCACCAGCTGTAGAGATCTTTGATGGAATCACATCCTCATGTTCTGATATGAAAGACGCGTGACACTGAAATAAACTTGAAAAAAATGAACTTGAACAAAGTACTTTGTCTGCATAAACTTGTTACTGTTGTGACTTGAATGATATGCGGCTGAGTAGTAAATTTTAGCGGACTTTTCATCTAAACGTTTTTCCTTTAACAAGACGTGGTCTCTGTCTGTTTCCACACCATTTCTCATAAGGCATCATGGTACCTATTTTCCTTTATATCTGAGGTAGTAAAAACCACACCTGTCTGTTCTGAACTGAGAACAGTTATGTAACTAGCAGAAGTAATTGAGCATGCTGCTCTGGCCTCTGGACATCTGTGCTTCTTTCAGGTAGATGTGATAAAGCTGTTCAGTGGACCACAGGCTGCCCACGTATAGTCTATAAATGAGCCCTGAAATCAATAATCTATTTTTGCGAGTGGTATGTGTGTGCATGCTTATATCCACTGTTTACTTTACCTGCCATTGATGCAGAGCTTTAGTGGTTTCAGTGCAGTGTAGATTACAGTATGCTTACCTTTCATTTGGAAGCAATTCAGTTTTAAAGAACATTTTTCGGTCTTTTATTAGGTGTCATTGTTACAGTGTAATTATATATTAAGTACTGCTTAATATTAATTAACTATATGAACTTACTATAGGGTTGGGGTAGCATTGGGGTTTGGTTGAGGGTTAGCTGCATGTAATTATGCATAATTTAATATTATTATTCTGGTAAGTACATGTAACATGTAATAGACACTATAAAATAAAGTGTTACCAAATATCAAAAAGTCCAATATATAAACATTTCACTGTATACATATACACCATGTAAATATATGTTTATTATATACAGTTATTTAAAATAATACCAATATGTATTTGTTTGCCAGCTTCAAGTTTCACTCATGTCAAAATCATTGCCTGTTATTTAATTAAAACAAACTTGAGTGTGTTAAAAATGAGATGATTGTGGGCAGTGTTTTAAAACATGATTTAAACATTATTCTCTTTTCTCATAACTTATATTTCCCATTCTAAACAAGTAATGGAATGCAAAAGCTCATCACATTTTTCACCACCTGTCTTTATTCCTCGGAAACGTTCTCATTATAGTTCCATTTTCTGTATTACCAAAAGCTCAGCACTTTTCCCCTCACATTTTAGCTTCACCTGCAATCTGTCACCCACATGTCACATTTGTTACGACATTTCTGGTGTTCATGAGATATTTGGCAAGAGTGTGTGTACAGCAATATTCGGTTGGGTGCTACTGACTATCATTCACAGTTGGACAGACCCTCATTGACAATGATGTCAGAGGGAGGGAAATGATGTCATGCTGTTACAAAATGTCATCTGGAATTGAAGACCTAATGATGTTTGTTCTTTTTGAGTAGTTCCTCAAACACATTTGGAATGTTAAACAAATGGACACTTTAAAGGATTAGTTCACTTCAAAATGGAAATTTCCTGATATTTTGCTCATCCCCATCTTATCCAAGATGTTCATGTTTTTATTTCTTCAGTCAAAAAGAAGATACTGTGAGGAAAAACATCCAGGATTTTTCTCCCCACCATTGACTTCCATTGCAAATAAAATGTTGAAGGTCCAAATCAATGCAGTTTCAAAGCACTTCCAAGGGCTTCAGAGGCTCTGCACGATGTCAGCTGAGGAATAGGGTCTTTTCTAGCAAAACAATAAAAAAAAAACTTCAATTTTGAAAATGAATGATCGTTTCTCGAGATAAGACCATATTCCTCGTCTGGGACCGCGGCATAGCCATTGAAGCCTTTTGACACGCTTTGAAGCTGCATTGATTTGGACCTTCAACATTTTGGTTGCCATGAAAGTCAATGGTAGGGAGAAAAATCCTGGAATGTTTTCCTCAAAAACGTATTTCCTTTTCGACTGAAGAAAGAAAGACATGAACATCTTGGATGAGATGAGAGTGAGTAAAATATCAGGACATTTTCATTTTGAAGTGAACTAATCTGTTGCTCCTGAAAGACTTTTATATTAGCCTTTTCCTCCATCTGTTTGGATTTCTGTTTGTGGTTCTAAATGCTGATACATAGTAAAGAGTTAATGCGTAGTTCCAAACATTTAATGTCGCCTAGAATAAAATAGCGATCCTGCATTACTTCCCTCTACAGAATAGAGGAAATAACTAAATTCATCTTGTGTGACTGTGTTGAGCTCTTCTAATTTGTGATTTTTTTTTTTTTCCAGGGTCTGTATGTGTTTTCCGTATACTTCATCATGCATAGTCAGGTCTTCTGGCCAGCTAAGGCAACCTACACCGTGGAGATGAATGGCCACGGCAGCCCAGACTCCATGTATCAGAGCACCGGTGCCGCTACCGTCGGTGGAGGAGAAATCAGCAAGTCCACTCAGAACCTCATCAGTGCCATGGAAGAGGTGCGTCAGTCACTGAGGGTTCCTTATGATCAGTTGTTGCACATGTTTTATTTGGCAGTGGCATATGACAGCATTTCATACCACACATCTACTTCTAACATTGCATTGGTTGCATTAAGATTTATGTGCGCTTGCAAAAGCACCTATTTATCATCCTCAGGCCAAAGGCAGAGGATTCTCAGACCTGTTTTTGTTCACCAGGTCTGCTCACACACACACGGACTGTGAAAGTGTTATGCAATAAAGAGGCCTGGTGTAGAAGCTCACATTCCTCTGAGCCCTCAATGTAAACGTTTCACAGATCCGGGAAAGAGGGTGTACAGGAGGTTAGGAGGAGAGAGCACAGGCTGCATGGGAAAGATCGGCAGAGATCAAGAAAGGCTTTTAGAGGACATATTTATAAAGAAAATATCTCAGTTTCCTGCAGTCCAAGCTGTTATTAGTGCTAAGACTGACGGAAAATGAAAGGTTGTAATTTTCTAGACCGAGTTGACTAGGAACTACACTCTCATTCCTGCGTAATAATCAGGGAACTTTGCTACCATTGCATGAATGCAGCGGCACAATGATATTCCGATATCCGTACGTATATCAATATTCTGTCAGTCTTAGTACACAATGTAACTATACACATCACAACGTACATATATATAGGAAAATGTTTTCGTTATTTTGTCCCTTATTGAGCAGTAGATTAGATGGAGCATTTACCAGTCTTTGTGCAAAGCTAGTCTTGCGTATACGTCACACAGTGTTATGGCACGCATGGAGATGACGATGGTATGTATGGACTTATCTAACTCTGGGGGATACAGTGAATAAGCTAAAGTCCCAAAAGTCCCTGTGTTCCTTTAAGTATTTGGTCTTGGAAAAACTACATCTGCTATACGCTGTGGCTGCTTCTAAGTATGGACTTGCTACTGCCAATAAATACACAGATACAATTCTATTAGCATGCAAGATATGCTGCTGCATAAATGCACATATATAAATCTAGACAGCTGAGGCTGAGGGAGGTGAAAGGTTTTAGAGAAACGAATGAACTCTGAACCCTACTGAACCAACTTACAGCAAACTCTGAACCAGACTATTTAAATGTTGAGCAAACAATCTAATTTACTGCAGAATCTTAACCTCTTTTATTTATTTATTGATAACATTTAATTATTTGCTTTGTTTTTAGTTTTAACTATTTTATTTTGCCTATATGTGTTACAGTAGATTATCTTGGAAAGCAGCTTCCAGGCATAGAGCGAGATACTCTTTAAAACTTTTCTAATGGATTATGAGCATTGGTCATCATACTTTCATCAGGTTAATGAAACATTTCGTACAATACTTCCAACGGTATTCTATGTGTTACCATACCCATTATTTCTAGCTTGAGCAGTTTATGATTATTATAGGTAATTTGTGGTTATTAGTCAGTCCAAGCTTATTTAGATGATGAATCATCTTGACTACTAGTTGATGGTGATGAGAATGAGCAGATTTGAACCAGTAACAAATTATTTACTTTACCAGTGTGCAGAAATCCAGCTTGACCAATTTAAGACTAATTCAAACTGCAATGACATAGGCCAACCAACGACGACAGACGCATTCACCGGGTTTTGTTGGATCAGTGTCCGTTGGTTGTTGGATTTCTGAGAAGTGACGTACTGTAATCTGGTGATTGTTGCGGTTGGTCACAGTCTGCCTGTGCAGTGTGCAGTCCTCTAGTTTCCACAGCTGCAGCTATACACGTTCCTGCTGGATCCTGCAGCTTATCTGGCAACCTCGAGTCAGGGGGGAGGGGGAGAGGGAAGGGATACACCGCTCTACAATCATTTGAAAGTGATTGCAATTCCAGTTTTGGCCACAATCTTACATACACTTCCTTTAAGGAATTAATAAAAGAACACTGTCCCAATTTATCTGGAAAAAAAAACTAAATGAAAAACAGGACATAACTGTGTTGAAAAGTCTATAATTATCATTATATTATTATTTTTTTTAGTTTGGTACATTTACATTTACGGTTGTTGCATCATAATAAAACACAAAATCTTAGAGTAAAAACTTGAATCTGTGCTCTGTTCAACTTCTATATAGTTCAGCCTACTTTTCGTTACTTTTTGTTTTTGCTATCAGTGCATGCCTTTTCAGTGTGTGGGTGCAAATGAAGAGGTCTGGGTTAAGTTCATTCTCCAGAAATGGGATAAAACTTCTATCAAAGAGAAAAATTGTTGCAATAAGGCTTGCAATTGTCAATATATTTATTTATTTAACTAAAGCCAATGCATTCTTAAAACATTGTCCGCTTAGTTAAATCATTTGATGCTACACACTGAATTTTGTATTGATACTTCAGCATCAATAATATTGTGCCAAGACTATAGTTTTTGACCTCTAGTGCAGACTTAGGGGAACTTAAGTAATCCTGTTTTGTTCATGAGAGTGACTTCTGGCTTAAAACGGCTCGTAGTGTCACATGTGGCCTCGAGACAAGAGACCGCTGGGTGGGGAGGAGGAGACCGGCGGAGAGAGGAAAGGGGTGGCCGTCTTCTCAGACTCTTTAAACAGACATGAGTAGGTGCCTGGTGGTGCTCAGTTCACCCAGCGTACATTCTGTTCTGATTACAGGACGGTGTTGATGGGCTATTGTAACAGAATGAGGTGCCTGGGACATGGGGGACCGGACCGGCCTCTCCCTCCATCCTCCTGGGAAAAACAAAGGAAATGAAGCCATTGCCATTAGGAAGCACATTAAAGGGAGGGCAGGCCAGATGTACCGTTTCACAATGCCTAATAGGTCTAATTGTTCTTTGCTTTGATGATTAAAATGAGTGAAAGAGTAGATTTATGTCACAAGATGAAGTCAGAAGGTTAGTGTGATAAATATCACTGCCTCTTCAAGACAGGTCAACTATTTTTGTTTGCTGTGTCCCTTATATGAGTCTACTGGTAAAGAGTTTGTTTTATATTACCAAAGATGGCCACATGACTGTTACGCTGAGTTCAGACTGCACAATTTTCAAACTCGTCATTGCTCTTTTCACACTGCATGACCATCTGGGGTAGCATTCAGTCACTGCTGTGTTCATGCTGCACGATGGATCAGCAACATGAGGGTTCACACTGCATCACTGTAACAATCCCCGACAACTCTCTCTCTCCAGAGCGCAAACTACGTTTCCCAACATTCCCAACCAAACACGCGTGTGAGGTGACAAGTAAACAACTCGAGATCACACATGCGTCTGACTGGAGTTCTCGTGTAAGACTGGAATTGTTATTAAAAATAATAAACTGCAGAAAGTTTGCTGTCCAAATTGTCTGTGCACTAAATTGCAGTGAAAAGGAGACAAATTAATAATAAAAAAATATGAAGGAGGAAATTGTTGTGGGGACACAGGGAGCAAGGATTGTGTCTGCAAAGACACTGTAAACCCTAATGTTGTCTTTACTCAAACAAATCAAGTAATCTTGACTAAATATTACTAGTTTAGTCCAAAAACTCAAAAATATAAGTTAGTATAACTTATTAACCTACAAAATACATAAACTTAAGATTTCAAGTTGAATGAACTCAAAATCATAATTAATTAAAATAGCTCACTCTGGTCTTGCTTTGATGTGATTGGCCATGCAATGAGTTCTGTCTGGCAACAAGAACTAATTCACTGATTGGAGGACATTTACAAAAGGCGGTCCTTTTCTGTTGCTGATTCAAATTAAGATGGAGACTTTTTAATTGTGTGCAATCTTAAAATCGGTAAGTAAAAATTCGTAAGTTACTAAAAATAATAATAATAATATGTGAACTAACTTAAAACTAACCAGATTTACTTTATTTCTGTTTTAATGAAAAAATAGTTTCACTGGAAGTCACCATGATGGAGATAAGTGTTTGCTTTAGTTGGGCTCTTGACCCTTTACTGTATAATATTATAATATAACATTTCTCTGGCTGTTTTGTGTTTGTGAGACACATTTGGGAAGAAACACAAAGTCAAGAGAAATATCATCAAGTGATGTTGTTTAATCATTGACGATGATAACATCATCATGTGCTGGCAGAATCCCGGATCTCATGCAGAGTCTAATGAAATATTAATACAAATTTCCATGACATTCTTTACTCTTGTGGTAATCGAACAATTTATTATTTTATTTTTTTTGTGCACAAAATGTTTAAATCTACGGCATTAGTTAGACAGGCACAGACATCAAAAGGAATCCGTGTATGAATCTCTACAATAGTGACAATATTTTTTTTTTTTTTTTTTATCCGATAAACAGATCAACTGTGAACATAAAACAAGCTACAAAAACATCAGAACAAAAGAGCGAAAGTAAAAGCAAATAGTAAGAATCAAAGAAAATGTGTCACAATTCAGATGTATAATTTATTCATGCTGCAATGCATGGTGAAGTTTTGATTGGTTGTACCCAGCATGGTATACTGAACTTCTGGTGTACCCAGTTTGGTGAACTTAACAATTTAAGTACAGTGAACGTGAGCACCAAGTTAAGTGAGCTTAAATATACAAGTTTTGGGAGACTCCATTACTCAATTGAATTGAGGGAACGCGTTTACTCAAATCAATTGAGTTCAATAAACTTATTAGGGTTTTCAGTGGAGAGTTTGAGGTAAATAAATTATTTTGCAATGTGCTGCAGTGGCTGGATTTGCAAATGTTTGGGCTTTGTTTCTGTTTGATAGAATTGTAAATCTATCTATTAAAACACTGATATTCAGGTTTTTAACTCCTCCCTGAACCTCCCACGGCCCTGTATCTCTCTCTCTCATTGGCTGTATGTCATCGCCGATGTATTTTTTCAGTCAGAACACATTTCACACAGCAGGAGTTTGAATCGCCGACATGTCCCGATGTTAGCATGCCAAATATCTTGACTTGTCTACGATTCTCTTCGATCGCATCTTTGATCATTCACAGTGCGTGATTTTCACTCGCGTGCACGAGCACCGATTTGCCTACGATTTCCTGCATTTGTCTGCGATTTTGGAAAACCTGTCGGCGAGTCAAAATCAGGACTAAAATCGGGTAATGTGAACTCGGCATAAGTGGGATAACAACATAATATCAAAAATGTTTGAAATATAAAGCAATATGTCCCAAAACAGCCATGGTGAAGCTATTACTAAAGAGTGCAGTGTTAGGCCCGTTTCACACATACTCCGTCTGCAGTGCGTGTGCGGTGCGTATTTTTTTCCGTACCCATGTTAACGGAGGACAGCTTTCACACTGCACGCGGATGCGGTCCGTCAGTCCGTTCCAGGTGCGTTGCGTCTGCAGCAGTGCACGGATCGTTTTCGTACCGAGTCTATTTTTTGCTGCGCTACATTGCTGCATTAAAGTGATAGAACATTGTTCGCATTAAAATAAACATGTACTGACGCGAAAATCTAGTAATTTCACCACAGATGCATATCATTTAAAATATACTCTTGCTTCAAAGTCAACACATGGCTTTTTTTCTCAAGTAAAGCAACAAAACGACACCTTATCTGGCATTTAGGTAAAACAAATTGTCATAACGGAGAGCACTCGTACTTTCTTGGATGTGAAAAGCAAAGTTCTTTTTGACCTGCAGGATTTCTTTTTAAAGGGTATAAAAACGAAAGAAAAGACGAGAGTCGGCTGAATAGCCTATTGTAAGATTCTAATTTAAAATGGTTGTGATTTAAGGCTATAACCTATGTTTAAATGTTTTGCTTCTTGTGTGAGCTAAATCTAAAGTATATATATATGAATTAATTAATTGAAAAAAATGTTGTTTAGCTTGTAGGCTACGTTAACCTGACTTCTAAGAAAGAGTAAACAAAGAGAATTCCAATTCTGACGAGCCATGTTCAGTAACAACTTTTGGATTTTAAATAAAAAAATCATTAATAAATGCTGTGTTTGTGGTATGTAAAAGCGGATCATTTGCGGACTGCAAACGCAGCATATGTGAGAGCACTACAGAGTGTGGGGCTCCTGCAACGCACACGCAACACACACCGCACACGCACTGCAGACGGAGTATGTGTGAAACGGGCGTTATATTGTATTGTTCATTGTTTCATTGTTGCTTTAATGGAACTGTAGGTCTCACTGGGTTGATAATGTGAGAATTTATGAATAATTATTGTTTGGCCCATCAAGTCTTTGTCAGTCAAGTTTAGAAAAATGAATATCAAATTATCAAATTATTTAATTAACTGGATTGTCCTTTTTTAACTAATTAAACAATATTTTATTAATTACAATGACAATTATTGAGGAACACACTAGCCTATTAATATTGTAAAAATGTAGTGACTCCAATACTGTGGAATAAATTAAAAACTAATAGTTTGCATATGATTTGTAAGTATACTTATAAACATTTCTTATTTGTATCATTGTTGATGCAGATAAGTTGTTCTGCTTAATATTTTTGCAGAAACCTAACACTTTTTTTCCCTTTTTTTGTTGTTGATGAATTTATTTAAAACAAATAACTTTTTGTAATGTTATTTATTTTCCCTCACATATAAAAATGTCATCCTTATCTATACCAAAATTAATTTCAATTCATTACAAAACATCTGAATGCTTGTGAACTCTTGCTCACCCCTCAAACCCAGTAAAACTCTATAGACATCCAAGCCTTCGTGACCTCTGAATGACCCCTGCACCAGACACGCCGGTGAATTCAAGGCTGATTTGTGTGGGTCATTTAAGCTCAGACTGGGTACACAGACTAGAAGAACTACAAAAGTCATTTTAAATTTGGAGAAACTTGGAAAAATGGTAGTTGTTTGCTTTTTCTGACATCTAAAGACCCTTTTTTGTTATGTTTTGCAGATCTCTGCCGACTGGGAGAGAGCTTCACTGAGGCCTGGCAGTCAACCCAGCAGTGTTTTCAAACAGAGTCCTCAGGACGAGGCCTACATCACAGAAGGAGGGTTCATCAACACTAATCTGGTGCAGGACGAGGAGTCACAGGAGTTTGATGACCTCATATTTGCCTTAAAAACTGGTACATCCCTTTCTCCAAAAATGCACCTAAATCCTTACAGATCCATAGCGATATATATATATATATATATATATATATATATATATATATATATATATATATATATATATATATATATATATATATATATATATATATATATATATATATATATATATTTTTTATTTTTTTTTTTTTTTGTGTGTGTGTGTGTGTGTGTGTGTGTGTGTGTGTGTGTGTGTGTGTGTGTGTGTGTGTGTGTGTGTGTGTGTGTGTGTGTGTGTGTGTGTGTGTGTGTGTGTGAAATATATCAATAATTTTATTTAGCAAGGATGTGTTAAATGGATAAAAATTGATAGTAAAGGAGATTTATATTATTTGAAAATGTTTTCATTTTGAATAAATGCAGTTTTTTTTAACCTTTTATTCATCAAATATATTAGGCAGCAGAACTGTTTCCAACGCTCATAATTATTCAGAATATTAGAATGATGTCGGAAGGATCTATCACATGATAGACTGGACGTCACATGTGACACTGAAGACTGTGACACTAACGATCCTGAAAATTCAGCTTTGCATCACAGAAATAAATGATAATTTAAAGTATAATAAATTGAAAACCAAATATTTTAAATTGTAATAATATATTAACATTAAAAAAAAAAAAAATCTGTATTTTTGATCAAATAAATGCAGGCTTGATGAGCAAAGGAAATTTCTTTCAAAAACATTACAAATAGTAATGTTTCCAAACTTTGGGCCTGTACTATATATATATATATATATATATATATATATATATATATATATATATATATATATATATATATATATATATATGCCCAATATATATATAGGCCCAATATACGTATATACGACGTACGTATATATATATATATATATATATATATATATATATATATATATATATATATATATATATATATATATATATATATATATATATACGTTCGACGTACGTCTGACTTAGGCCGACGAATTGGGATCCCAATTCATCGGTCTAAGTCCGACATAAGTCTCCGTTCCCTCCTTCAGGGAACGAGGGTTACATACGTAACCGAGACATTTCTCTGGAAGAGACCAGAATTTGTGAATAATGGTTTATCTACACACAGGTTCTGGCCTTAACGTGAGTGACAACGAGTCAATCCACGGCAGTCATGATGGAGGCAGTGTGGCTAACTCTCAGATCGTAGAGCTGCGGCGGATTCCCATCGCAGACACGCATCTCTAACCTCACTATTTTTTGTAATGAAAGTTGTAAAATAAAAACAATAGTTGTTTTTGTTTTTTACTGTTTCTGCCTTTGCACTAAATCTTGTTAGTTTTTAAGTTGTCTTTTTATACGTGAAAATTGAAATTGTTTTTTAAGTATATACATATGTGAATATAATTATCACTAAATTAATTTGTGAAGGTTTAGTATTGGTTTGGATGGAAATATATAGATTGATTGGAGGTCTGGCCAGTGCACCCCATAATTCTGCTGCTTGATTTGTGTAACACCAATAATAAATGATTCGACCACCAGTCTGTGTTTCCCTCAAATGGATCTTTGTTTAACAGATCTACTTCATAATGAATAACGAAATATCTAACTGGTAGTAAAATAAGAGCACACATTCAGAACGGATTATAAGCCAAAAGAAAACAAGGTTTGCATGTGTGCGTGCACATACCCATTTAGTATTGTCATTAACAAACCAGTTTTACAGGTACATAGGCCTACTTTGCCAAAAGAAATATTCTTTGTTTGTGTGGGAAACAACCTACACTGTGAATGGAAGAACATCAGCGGCACATAAGAATAACACAGCAAATGTTTTATCTTCAGTCACAGTGTGCTATATAAAAAAATAAATATTCTGACTGCTTTTATACCAGCTTGGGTGCACACTGTGCAATGTATAATAGTCCTTTACGATTGTTCCTTGTCAAAATGTACGAACATGATCCTCGCTCTGAGCCATGTCACACTGCAAGATATAAGATGTCATTCATTGTCAGACTGTAGGATTGATGCTTTTTTATCATCAATCAATCGCGTTCGGTGACTGTGAGCTGCATTACATGCAGGATTGAAATGGTGGCTATCAAATAAATCTCTAGCGCTCGTTGTGGTAAAGGTTTATCTTGAAAAAGTAAGACATTTTGACAGGCGTCATAGGAGAAGTCACACTGCAGGACTGTTGGGCAAATCTTCTGACACTGCCAGAAGTAAAATGTGATCGCATTGGCCATTAATCAGTTGTCGGTGAACATTTTTAAGACTTCAGATTTTAGCCTAGGATCAGAGGAATCTTTTAGGATTTGCTAAATTTGTCTCCGACGGCCAAACTCGTGGACAAAATTGCAGTGTGCACCCGGCTTTAGTTTCATTTCCTTCACCATGGGCAGGAGGACAAAATTAATATGACCAAATAATATATATTGCTCTTATGTTTCTGGAGAGTTTAGACATGTTGAATAGTTTAAAGTGTGTGTGTGAGTATGTGTTGGACTGAAATGGGCAGCGAGGGAAACCACTGTGGACTGGAGAGGTTTGCGGTTTGACCTTCTTGGATGATGCACGGGTGGCACACCCAAGAATAAAGAGCTGTCGTCAGCTATACATGGAGCCATGGCTCTGGAAAAACTATAACAGCTAAACAGTAGTTTTAGGAAAATAATTGTACAATTCCTCTATCATCAGAAGCATACATAGTGCACCGTATTAATGAAAATACATACTTTAAGATTAGTTAAGGTTACTGTTCAGCTAACCGCTGAAGGTAATATGGTCATTGCCAGGGGGAAAAAAAGTAAATTATGTTAATATTTGAAAATAAATGGACTGTAAGTTAATGATAAGATGAGAGCAGTTCTGCTTCTTTAGACTTGACCTTACGGGTCAGTGAGGCTCAACTAATGACCTGGACGTGTGTGTCTTATGGCCTTTGTCTGTCCATTAGGTGCTGTCTGATGAACTTGATGTCTTTCTGTGACTTTTTTTCTTTCATTTTATCTTTCTTTCTTGCTCTACACAATTTATTTTGACCTTCTTCACTCTCTCTAAAGGGTGACTACACAATTTTGTTTGTACTTTGCAGTTAATCTGGTTAGCTACGTTTGTAAATGTGCATTTTTAGTATTCTTGCTATTATTTCTTCTATCTGTGCCCCATTAAGATGCAAAGGCCCAAAGCATCAAATGGAGAAGAAAAGCATGGAGAATGCTGTCAAATTTGAAAGCTCATTCCGATGTGGCCTACAAATACGACCTTTATTTCCTGGATTGCGAAGGATAGAATGATTAGATCCTCCACAGCCTAGACTACCCTGAAATAAAAAAAAATAAGAAAAATACAAAATGAAGAGATTACTCTTTTAAATATAAGTAATAGGTTTTAACTTAAACTTTAAAGCTGTTTAATTAGTGACCAGATGAGATTTTATAGATAGTTTGTTTATGTACATAAATGGACCATGGTGAACATATTTAGACAGATTCCCTGTTTTGCTTCCAGACATTTGAATAGGCTATATAACTTTCAAAAAAGTCCAGTACTAACACTAGTTGAAAAAGAGCAATCCTCCGTAGGCTGGACTGCCCAATATAACAATGTTCAGTTTGGACTTCGAAGGCATGGCCTTTGAAGTCTGCTTTCTTCGAAGGATGAAGAACAGGGACACAGCTCCAGTTTGCTGTTAGCATGTCGCTATGCTAACAACAGAATAGAACAGTCCAGTTCCAGAAATACAAATCGTATCCATTTTCTCTATAGGGAAATATATTTTGAACTTGTATACCTTTAAAGAAAGGTCTATTGTCTACTAGATTTGAGATTATTAATTAATAGTATATGCTTTTGTTAAAGCTGTTTTTGTTTGTTTTTATTCTTGGTAAAAAAAAAAAAAAAACACTCTTTAGTGCCCACCCACTCCCATGAAGCACTGAAGTCATTTTGCCATGCTCTCAAACTACTATATTAATATATTGTATATACTTTGTATATACAATTATCATCCTTAAATCAATAGTTTTATCTGCCATTTTTAATTTGTAAAAGGATTGTTGTTCTTTACCTCATTAAAGACGTTGAGTATACATTCTACAATCTTGGTCTAATTTTAAAGTACTTTTTTCTTAAATCTAAGTTTGTAATGTGGGTGGGCACGTCATACTGAACTTTATAATAAATATAAGGTAACACTTTAACTTAGGGTCCAATTCGCACTAATAAGTTGCTTATCAGCATGCATGTTACTTGAATATTGGCTGTTTATTAGTACTTATAAAATACATATTAATGACTGATTCTACATGGCCATAATCCTACCCAAATAGCTAAACCTGACTTACTATTAATTAAAGCAGCATTGTGATTGGAATAAGTGTCCCAATCAATCTGAATTCACCCTAACTATGAGTTTGTTGAGCCAAAATTAATAGTTAATAGTGAGAATTGGACACTAAACTATGTGACCAAATATGGTTTTGTAGTACTGAAGTATATTTATAGGCTAATTAATTTCTCTCTCGCCTCTGTAAAAAAAAAAAAAAACGTTTTCTCTGAGCTTGTCACAGTGCCATTCTGGGATTGCTTTCTCCACAATAAACAAATGAGCTGCTGCCTTATAATTTGGCCAAAAGAAGGGATTTTAGAAGGAAGAGTAATTATGCTGCTTTCCTTCTGAACCAGCATTTGCGTAGGAGCTTGTCTATGATGCCTTAAAAATGCGCACTATAGGTTTTGGAACAGAGCGATTAAACAGCCTCTTCCTGTTTCTTCCTCTTAAAGAGGTCTGTCCTCTGTAAATCACGCAACCCCTTTATGGACCCGTATCGTCCATCCATCTCCCTCAGCTAAAGCAAACACATTCCCGGGGCTGATGCAACAGCCCTAAAACAAACAGATCATCTTTGAGGTCAGAGGGCTGTAACCTCTCAGATTATGCGCGGTCAGAGTCGGATCAGTTCCAGATGAGTGTACTCCAGTCAGCGGGGAGACGTATAAACTTCAGCATATGGCCTGTCTTACCATCTGATTTACATCTGCTGTGAAACAGTACGAGTAGCCTGCGTAGCACTGCTGGAATTCGGAGCGCGCTTGAGGGAGCCAGGGGCCAAGCGTAGCACCTGAGACCTTAGATGTTGTTTTCAAGCTTTATAACTCTTATTATTAAAATGTATGGTCATAATCCTGTTTTTCTGGGAAACAGTTTAGTTTAAAGGGATTACAAGAAATTATAGTTCACCTAAAATGATAATCTTTTACTCCCCCTCATGTTGTTCTAACCCTGAATGACTTTCTCTCTTCTGTGGAACATAAAAGAAGATATTTTACAGAATGTTTTTGTACATACAGTATAATGAAAGTCAATAGGGAAAACCACATTGAACCCCCTTTACCTTCATTGTCTGGACAAAACCAAACAATTATTATTATGTGCTCCACATGTGTAATTACTTTTAAAGTGTGTTTGTATAGGATGTTCTCAGTACGACTGCAACCATATTTGATATTCCCGTTGGGCTTATGGCGTTTGAAAGCAGATGGGCTGTCTAAATAAACTGTCTCCCGAGGCTTAGGAGCAAGTATGTGTTGTGTAGATTCCTCTGTGTGCTAACAAGTGCTCTCATAACTATAAGTGAACACCTAGTACATTCTGTATTTATTTTTTCTTCCAGATTTGTGTACATAAGTTTAAAGAAGTCTTAAAGAAAAATGTGTGTGTGACAGGACACTGTTATGAAAAAGATCTCTTGAGTAAATATGTCTTTAAATAGACATTTATTTTTGTAATAATGGGCAAAGATATGATATCATGGATCAATCTTTGGTAACACTTCATAGTAATATAGTGTAATTATATAGTGTAATATTTACAATTCATTTGCAAATAGTTAATTAATAGTTTATGAACTATTAATATATACACTAGTGAGTTCTTCATTCTTTGTCACTGTAATTAACAAAGTGTTACTGTTTATTTAGCTCATATGTAAAGTTTAATATGTTTTGTTAACAACACCTTAAATGTAAATAGTTGTCACTTTAGATTAGTTAACAGAAAATGGGAAAACTACATTTATTAAAGGGTTAGTTCACACAAAAAGTACTCACCCTCATGTTGTTCCAAACCCATAAGACCGTCATTCATCTTTAGAACACAAATAAAATATTTTTGATTAAAAAAATCCGAAAGGTTTGTGAACCACACACAATGTCATTGCAATTTTCAAGGCCTAGAAAGGTAGTAAAGGCATCTTTAAAATAATCTGTGTGGACAAAATAGCCTACACAACTTCATTACCTGAGTAAAAGTAAAAGTACTGCTGGTTAAATATTACTCTGTTACAAGTGAATTTTTACTTAAGTAAAAGTACAGAAGTATTTGTTGTCAAAAGTACTTGTCCTTTTTTTATGTCAGCGCATTATTTTATTATTAGTGTATAAATGCACATTATGTCATCATGGTTTAAGTCAGTCAGTGATGCTCCAATCTGACATACTAGCATACGACTAACTTAAACTCATTTAAATGCTTTTATATAAGTTACAAAGCTCTTTACAAAGCTGCTGTCACTTTAAGTCCGAATACACAGATCCAATACAGTGAATCACATCTGATATTCTCCCAACCGTTTACCTTCACTTTTTTCCTTCGCTTCACTTACCTTCCCCTATAAAAATGAACATTTTGACATCCGTCTTCTTCCATTTTGCTATAAACTATAAATCAGAGTTCAAAAAATGCTGGGAAATCATTGAACTTCACGATACTCTACAAGAGTGATTCCTGAAAGGCTTTCTGCAAAAACCCAAACGCCTTTTAAAGAAGAAAAAAAAATCCTCCACTGACTTTCAAAACCTCTCAAAATTGAGCCGGCGTTCTGACATAGAACCTGGAAGCACTGCACTGTGTTTACTACGTGGATACCGTAAAAGAATGATGTTGAAGAGAATAGATTGAATAAAGTGGTTATTTTTGTTTTGTTTTCAGGGTTTTCACACAAAAAGTAATTCATAACATTGTTGAACCACTGTAGTCACATGAACTCTTTTAACAATGTCTTTACTACCTTTCTGGGCCTTTAAATGATGCAATGATGTTGCTGCCTATGCGTGGTTCAGAAAGATGAACAAAGGTCTTACGGATTTGGAGCATTATTTAGGGTGAGTAATTAATGACAAGTTTCATTTTTGGGTAAACTAACCCTTTAAGTGCTTTAAACTTTATTGGACATTAATTGCATTATCAATAGGAGTTCATTTAAACTTAATTTAAAGTGAGAACTGTTTACATATACAATAAGTTAATAACAATAAGTTGTTAACAAATGATTATATAATTATTTACCTATGAGCTAATTAAGCACAAAATTACAGTGACAATGAATGAAGAACTTCTATATAGTCTATTCATGTATTAATTAACTTCCGTTTATAAAATATGTGTAAGTACTTTATTACTCTATAGTTATTATAAAGTGTTATAAAATCATCTGTGTATTCATGTTTCTGCAATCCTGCAGTCAATGACCTTAACATTTCAGTTCTGGTGAGCACTTGATATCAAGACGGAAACTGACACTGTGTTCAAGTGGTGCTTGCCAAGATTTCCAGACGCTTGCTCTGCTCTGGATTTCCAAAACTTTGGGCACTTAGACCAGGGTATGACAGTTTCCAACAATCATGAGGGTGGGTGAACATGGCCTTGAGAAATATGGCCTTGGTCTGGATCTGAAAACTTATGGACCTCAGTCTACTTCCAGTCGGTATTGTATTCTCTTCATTATAGGAAATTACATAACAGCATCCCATGACTCTGAACTTCTTGTATAAATTGGGAGTAAATTCACAATTTCTATATTTCAGTTCATTATTGTGGATTGATCTTGGCCTTGAGGTGTCTTGGTATGGATTTCCAGGGGTCTGGTCATGCTGAAATCATGTTAATGCTCCGCAGATCTGCTGCTATGTCAATCTGGATAGCCGATGTGTTGCATGCTGAGGTCAAGAACATTGGTGTTCTGTTGATACTTTTAGCACCTCTTCAAAGAATAAATAGTTCCAGGCTTTGGAGTCAGTCTTTCTGTTTTGTTTTTTTTTCTCCAGATATTGACCTCAATTAGTGAAAGTCAGTCAGTCATTGAGACTGAAAACATTCTGTTCAGCACTCTCTGGAATCTCCTCTATATTTAGCTAATGTTTTAGTGAAGCCTGTAAAACTTGCTATAAATATCAAACAACTTTTTTCACAGCTGAGACATTGATATTGTTAAATCTTGCAGCTTAACAACAGGCTGAAAAAGCAGTTAGGTATATGTCATGGTAAATATGATAATGAAGCATTATCGAAGTTATATGTTCTGCTTGATAATGTATTAAATGGCAAAATATGAATAATTTTGCCAAACCTTCAAAGCTTGCTAATACCTCAGCTATTCCAGTCTTTGCCACTAATTAGCTTTTTATGTGATGGCAGAAGTCAAGTCAACGTTATTTATATAGTGCTTTTACAATGGCGATTGTTTCAGAGCAGCTTCAGTGTTAACAATATTGCAACAAATTTAATTCGGCTGTACAGTCGTTCTGGAGAAAACGGTGATGTTATCAGCTCATTTCAATTTATCATAGAGCGACAATGTTGGCAGATCAGTATTATAGTTTATACTTTATAATTAATTAAAACCTAATCAATTGATTTTATTTGTATATTTAGTTTAATAATTTGGATCATAATTTGAGTGTCCCCAACTGAGCGAGACAAACCAATGGCGACAGTGGCAAGGAACCAAAACTCCATCAGGACATGATGGGGAAAAATAAACCTTGGGAGAAACCAGACTCAGTCAGGGTACTAGTTCTCCTCTGGCCTATTGTCAAACAGTGTATGATTATTATTTTGGCAACCTTACAGGTCATAATTCATATTAGATTGGAATATCTAAAATTTCTGGGGCAAGAGACAGGTTTTTTTTAGGATGATGTGTCGATTACACAGGAATATGAATATTTGAAGGATGGGAGTCATCAAGCCGGAGAAGGGTTTATTGAGGATGACGTGTCGGTGAGGCAAATTCAGAGGAGACACCAATGGACACAGTCTCAGCAGACACTCCAGGGTGAGCTGGTCATGTCTGGGTGCCGGATATGGCCTTCTTTTTATCATTATATGTTTATTTTCTTCTCACTCTGCTTCCTTATCATTTTTTCTCCTCTGCATATCTTGTGTGTGAAGTCAACATGCCTTTCAGAATCATTATATCTCAGTATTAAAATGGTTCAAAATAAAAGAGACCTAAATTATTATATGACTGGTCAAATCAGGTCATCAAAATGGCCCATGCCTGATAGATTCACTCTACTGTGTGCTGTGAAGCAAGCATGGGTTCCCAAACTTTTTATGCTAGTACCCACTTAGGTATTTAACTCTTAAACATACCGCGGGTCTTTAGTGACCCAGGATGTCATTCATTATTCTTGTCATCATGGGCGTCACTAGGCCCCTTCAGCCCCCCTAAACGTCTGACCATTCCCCCTAACAAATATGTCATTAACTTTCCTTTAAAACATATGAAACTGACGGGAAGCACATCAGAGGTCACCGCTCATCAGCTAAAAAATATTTGAGAAAACCAATCAAATAAGAGTAGGCGGGCTTTATGTTCACACAGAATCTGCTAAGGATGAGCACAAATTTTAGCAGCACAAATCGGCATCAAGTGCGAGATACAGTGTGTAAGTAGCTAAACTAAACATTTCAAATTTGGCAGCTGCTGCTTTAATTCAGATATGTTAAACAAATGACAAAAAATATTCAGAGAAATGATTAAACTTTTGTCTAATTTCTCTATTTTTTATTGAAAATAGGCCTATGTAATGTGAGCCTAATTAATGAACAAGAAATATTAAGCCATTTTCAACAGATTAGGCATACGATTAATAATATGTGCATATTGTAAATGAATATAATTCCATTTGTAGCCTTCAGTAAATTAAAATGCTCAGCTTTTTTCAGCCTGTATTGGGCATACGATTATTAATGAATGTGTGCAAATTGTGAGTTAGTTTAATACACTTAGCTTTCCTAGCAGCCTTTAATAAATTAATGTGTCTATGAAAATGATTCATAAAACATATAATTATCAGTTAACCATATGTTTACTTTCTTTACTGACATATATTGAAAAACTATATCAATCAAAGCTTAGCTATAGGAGGCAAAGAGACAGGCTTTTTTTATGTTGGACATAAACCTTCTTTGCATTCCTCAAGCAACTAATTATAAACAAGAAAACAAGAAAAATATGAATGAATGCCTATTTTCCCACACATTTTATTTGTAAAAATTGTGTGGGTCGTATTATACAGTATGTCGCTAATGACCCGAGGTGTGTAGCAGTGTAAGTATATATTTTTCTACACAACAATAATTGAATCTTTGATTCAAAATACAATTCACATTGTGGCTATGTCTGATACACACCTGTGAAGTGACGTCTAACTCATAGTTAGCCAGGCAGAAAACAAAAGAATAGGAAGTATCATCTACAAAACTTGAAATGGCTCCGCTATTTACTGCAGAGCAAGAGCTGAAAACAATCAATATTAGTGTAACTGTCATTTAAATGGTGGATCTGGTGAAGAAGCTGTCAGCGATCAAAATATTGATTTTGAATATGACATACTAAAACTGAACCCATGGACAAAAATCCATGTAGGGCCCATACCTCAAACCCATATCATGCCTACATTGGTCCCACCATATGTTTGTTGGGTGGTTGGAAAATTGCTGCTCTGCCGACTAGGCAGAAGAAATGTACACTCAAGATGGTTATTACATGATAAATACTGCAGTCAATGAAAGGTATGGAGATCAGGGAAGCCTGATCTTTGGCAAAGTTACATGGCATAAGTCATCAGTCAAGCCAAGAGTGTTGGCTAACCGTGTGATTACACGGTTTAAAGGATCTGCCCTTTGCTCTCTTATCTTCACCCAGTTGTAAAGTGGGATCTTTAAGAATAAGACACTGGTAGAGTATGTTGGTCCGTTATTGACTGCTTCTGCAGGTATTTAGAGGACTGCTGTGGAGGAGACCCTGTTTGCAGTGTTGAGGTTGACTCTCTGAAAAAAATCATTACATAATGTCTTTTCACATAATACTTTGTGCACACTATTTTTCAAAAAACAACAAGCATTTGAAGGTCAATGATTAAACCGTATGTTTGTTATTTTCCTTGCATGACTGGTCATTATTTCAACATCCGACATTATATTGCATATTTCCAATAATAGTTTACCAATCAATGCTTTACAGCGCGATAAACTAAACATTTGTTGAGTCTGTTTTTAAGTGTTACAGGAATACAGAAAGACTTCCAGTTAAGACTGTCCCTGGAATTGTTTGTTACTTTCTGCTTTACCCTGTGGCATCTTTTAATACACCTCATACCAACTGGGTCAGCGCATTTGTAACAGTGCATGCACCTGTTGTCTCATTGTACAGCACTTCACACCAGAGAGTGAGACTGTACAGACACTAAACCATGATAAAATACTAAACCATTTTTTTTATTATTATTAAGACTGCAACAAGAATGCACGCATAAGAAATGCACACAGTAATGGCCAAAAGTGAAGTATGGACTAGGAAAATTTCACCCTTTATTTAAATATTATTCAACATTTGTTAAATGTTTTATCTGTGATAATGCAATGAAACATGCCACATTTTGCAGACATTATTTTTGGCCAGGATATCATACAAATAAATTATGAACACATTTAAAAACAAGAGAAAACCAACTAAATATGAAAGGGATAATTCACCCAAAAAATAAAAATCTGTCATTTACTCACCCTCAAGTTGTTTTAAACCTGTATTTTTTTTTTTTTTTATTTTTTTTTTTTTTTTGGCCCCATTGACTAGCATGGGGGGGAAAAAAATACTATGGCAGTCAATGGGGCCAGAGATCTGCTTGTTGCAAACATTCTTCCAAATACCTTCTTGTGTACAGCAGAAAAGGGACATTTATACAGGTTTTGAAAAACAGGGTAAACAATGAGAGAATTGTTATTTTTGGTTGAACAATTCCTTTAACACCTGATAGTCAGTGCATGCTTTTAGGCATGTAGTAGACATAGTCAAGGCGGTCTGCTGAATTTCAAACTGAGCATCAGAATGGAAAAGAAAGGTGATTTCAGTGACTTTGAACATGGCATGGGTATTGCTGCCAGACAGGCTGGTCTGAGTGTTTCAGAAACTGCTGCCTGAACCACTGAGCTCTGTAGGTTTACGGAGGATAGTCCGAAAAAGTGTGAAAATGTTCAGTGACCAGAGATTCTGTGGGCGAAAATGTCTTGTTGATGCCAGAGGAGAATGTCCAGACTGGTTTGAGCTGACAGAAAGGCAACAGTAACTCAAATAACCACTCATTACAACCAAAGTCTGCGGAGGAGCATCTCTTAACACATCGAACCTTAAAGCAGGTGGGCTACAGCAGCAAGACCACACCTGGAGCTCCTGTCAACGAAGAAACTGGGAACTGTACTTTTGGACACACTCTTTTAAGATGAGCTTTTTTGGCCATATATTCATAGGGGGTTAAAAGGCAAATGTGACCAGTTCTAACATATTTTATTCAACTATATGAATAGCAACTCCAATATGGATAATTGTGTACTAAAGAAAACAGCTCTGTAATTTCAAATTGGAAAGGACAAGTCGTTTAGTGTGTTGGCAATGGCACACAGTTGGGGAAGTCCATAACCGAGAGTAACAGCCATGTGTGTAATACATTCCTTTCACACGACTCTCTGTGCTGACTCAACCTGTCGCAATCGCTCTCTGACTCGCAGGATGTGACAGACTGGGGAAACGAGGGGCCTTTTTCATTTGGCAGCTTTTATAGAGGCTGATTTTAAAGAAATGATTCAGTGAATCCCCGCTCTCATCCCTGAATGACCCTGAACGATGTCCAAAAGAGAAAGAAATCATTTAAAGCAGCAGAGGATGAAAGTCAATAAAGATTAAACAAAATATAATAAACAAGAAGTTAGGGTAAGAAGAAGATTTAATTAGAAGATGCTCTTAAAAACATGATGGAATTAAATAAACATGAGGCTAAAACCAGTGTTCATTTTCTCATTAATGCACTATTGTGCAAAAGTGAATATTTTGAATTTAATTATTTATTTTATATTTTCCTTATCATTTAAATTTTTGTTTTGTGATTTTTCTCACTTTTTTAATATATTTATATTGTTATTGTTTTATTTAGTTTTAGTTATTTTATTACTTAAACTTCAAATGTTGCCTTGAGAAACTAGCTGGTTTATTTATTTTTTATTTTTTTATTTTATTTATTTATTTATTTATTTATTTTTTATTTATTTTTATTATTTATTTATTTATTTATTTATGTATTTATTTATTTATTTATTTATTTATTTATTTATTTATTTATTTATTTATTTATTTATTTGTTTATTTGTTTGTTTATTTGTTTATTTGTTTATTTATTTAAATTGTTTTTTTGGTAACACATTATAATAATGGAGTTAATTATTAACTAACATGAACTAACCATGAGCAGTTCATTTGTTAGTGTATTTGTTCATCTTTGTTAATATTATAGTAAAAATCCAGCTATTCATTAGCCTGATGTGGTCATATTCAATTCTAGTCAGAATATGAGTCTGAAACTGCTCTATTGGGCTGTGATTATGGGGCGTGTTTCAACCGAACCAGGAAAGACATCAATTGGATAGACCTACAACCAATCAGAGCAACGAAGCGATGCATTGTTAATGACAGACCTCAACTGCACTGTGTTGCCCATGGTGTTGCCAAGTCCACGTTTTTTTCCGCGGTTGTTTTCTATGTCCAAGGGTTGAAGCGACTATTATGTGATATATAGATCCATGAGTGTGAATTTTAGCAGGCAACCCTGACAAAATAACACACATTTCACCCCCAAACACCAATTTTCCCCCGGAGAACCCCCCGAGAAGCTATTGTTTAGGGCTAGTAGTTGGCGGGTTTTGTTGTAAAAACTTGGCAACCCTGTCTGCACACGCGCTGGAATAAACGATCTTTGCCGGTGTTGTAAAAAAATAAAAGAATTTATTGATACACAGAGTACTTACCCAACATGATCATCATCTTTGAGAGAAATTGTGAAGGTGTTACCATTTTTTTAAGTCTTGATTTTGTTTTGGGATGTACTAGGTTTTCATGAAAGTTCTGTACAGGAAACAGAGATGATTCATTCACTTCTCAGTTCACCCCCCACCCCCCACCCCTTTTTTTTGTATTCCGTGGGAAGAAATTATTTAAATTAGTTACATTGTGACTTTACAAGATGAGCCGTTGGTTGAAGTTCTTGAAAAGTGTTTGAAAAGTGTTTTGAGATGACTTTGAGCTTTACACATTAACATTCAACATTACACATTAACTAAAGTTGAAAAAGTGAAAAAGCATAATATGACCCCTTTAAAGTTTAATTTATTTCAAGTAATGGAAATACTCTTTTACATTTTTAGCTTTAGATAATAACCCTGGTTAAAACTATTTGAAAACCGATGACAACTATGAGGGATGATGAACAGAAATGCAATAGTGATACGTCAGTGATGGATTTATGGTTTGAGATGGACAGGAAAGGCTTGTTTTCTCAGAGACTAAGGGGGACCAGGGGCAAGAGGGTGGGATCATGAGGTGTGTCTGCTGACTAGTCGGCTCATTGGTCAGATCTGGGGGCATAGTATTATTGCGTAGCAATGACTCCTGGATTCAGTGCTGAATCATGTTACAGCCAGTGGGAGAGAAAATGAAGGAGAAGGTGCTGGAAAGAAAAGGGTGGGGGGATGAGCGGGAAAAATCTTTTTGGAGTTGGAGTACGGTTACATTGTTTTAACACTCTTGTTCAGCATGCATGTTTATAAGCTATATGCTCCCACTTAACTTGATTTATTTAACTTAAAAGTTCTCTTCCTGGGATCTCTAACTTTCGCTGCCTCGACACAATGCTTTGCTGTATTTTCAGAGCACATGTTAAGTTTAGCATAGGCGCGAATGCATACCAGGACATTATGTATGCAATGCAGGGATGTTATGCAGGAACATTCCACCATTTTCACACTTGCAGAACTTAATTTCAGCATTGACGACGTGGATATTGACTGTGCTGTTACTATCTGGCACCTGTACAGCTGTTATATCCTAGGAGCCCTGGAGGATTGTGGGTGGGAGATGTTGGCAGTGTAGAAAACACTAAATTATCAATTAAACTAATGATTTAAGGAGGTCATATGATGAGGAATCACATTGTCCTTGAACTTTTGAGATAAGAGCCCTAAGAGATCAGTCCTTGTGCAATATAATATTGTTGCTCTGAATTCAAAACTTATATAAAAGATTATGCTGTATGAATCATTAGTATTGTTATATTTAAAAATAAGTTTTTATTTTTGTGATTACAAAATGCTTTTTCTCCCTCTCTCTCTTGTTCTCTCGCTCTCAAATCAACTAAAAAACACACCACACACACACACACACACACACACACATACATACACACACACACACACACACACACACACACACACACACACACACACACACACACACACACACACACACGCACACACACACACACACACACACACACACACACACACACACACACACACACACACACACACACACACACACACACACACACAAACTAACTAACTCGTCTCTGGGGACTCGCCATAGACGTAATGGTTTTGATAATGTACAAACCATATTTTCTATCATCCTAAACTAACCCTACTCCTAAACCTACCCATCACATGCAGCTTTCTGCATTTTTACATTTTCAAACGAAATCATTCTATATATTTAGAAGCTTTTGTACCCATGTGGACCTCTATTTAGTTCCCCAAAGTGACACGAGTCTCCATGAGTCTGTGTGCATTTAGGTTGAAGTCCCCACCAGACACACACACACACACACAACTCTGCTGGTGGTCCTCATGGGTCACAAATAAACCTGAATATAGAACCTCTATATTTCGGGGAAGTTATGGTGGTGGACTTAGTGAGCTGTCCATCATTATAGCTTAACTGAGGGAGGTGGGGGTGGACAAATGCACCCCCCACCCCACACACACCCCCATTACATAACCACAGATTGTTATGAATGTATGAATGTCCCCAGATCAAGTATATCATCATCAGCATTTAGCATGATTGGGTAATATGCTTGCAAGCCAAACCCAAACAGCTTATCAGGTAATAGCCACCAATGAGAGCATGCATTAATTTTCAGTCTCATATTATGTCAGGATCCATTTGAGGGTGCTGGACCGAGATGTCTGTCGGACCCAAGATGGAGTAGATGCTAACTCGGGGTATCAGATGTTGTGGAAAATCAATCAAGCCAAAAAGTTTTCATCATTCCATCAAAACAGGAAATTGATACTTGGGCGTGTATAGATGTCATGAAGTTCAGAAACAAAAATAACAATGTGTTTGCATGGAGCACTGGAATAAACGGGAATTGATGGGAATTTTTATTTTTCAGCCCTGCAGGGTTCTTATCTTGCACTTTGCTTAGAACATCAGTGAAGTGTAGCCTGTTAGAATACAAAATAAACATAACGCATAAAACTATTACAGCTTAAAAATTACAATAAAAAAATGAATAGTATAGAAATAATACAAAATATAAAAAATAAATAAAAAAATAAAAAATGGATCGATGAGGTAATATTCTAATTTATTTTCAGATGTCACGGTGTAGCAATTTCTGCTGCACCATGCAGTTGGCCAAATGCTTTGCTCCAACATATCATGAACAATCAGTCAGTGTTAGTAGTTATGGTTTGGCCCAAATCTACCAGCGCTCTAAGGATTTTAAGCAATGGGATTTACGAGATCTAGCACTTGACAATACATGAACATGAAGTATGGACAGGCGTTAGAATGAGAGAACGTTTGGAACAAAGCACAAATCAACACAACAAATCCTGGGGATGGTAAAATATGAGTCACTTCAACTTTTTGATTTTACATTGCCTCTGATGCAATATTTACATTACATAATGCTAAGTCTGCATCTGCCCAGCCTTTGTTTTTCCCATGAACAATGTGTGGAGGACCAGTTAAGCCAGTTTTTAGTACATGGGTCAAGATTAGAAAGCAAATTCAATTGGGAATATTACAGGGAATATACAGTAAAGCTTATCTACTGCACACAATGTTTCTAACAAAACGCCTCATTCTCATTATTTGCACAAAGTGCCCCATTTCCACAAAGTGTAAAAATGAAAGGAACACAGGGGAATTATTAAAGATGCAATGTGTCATTTATGCGCCACTATCAGCACCAAATGAAACTGCAAAAACAACACATTTCATGCTACATGCAAAAGCAGTGTAACTTCAATGTCCTTTCACACTGACAAATGATGGCATGGAATACCTTTCACTAGGCCAGGAATATCCAGCAGGGTGAACAAAAGGAACTGGGTTAGTGGTTCACGTGAGTCATTTCACCCTGGCATGGACCCTTGCTCACCTTTCTCTGCACTGCAGCTAAAACAAATCGACACAATTTTAGCACACGCATTCAGAACACATCATATCGCACATTTTACCATGGCTTCAATGGACATGTGAAGCCAGAGGCACTAAAATGTGAGTATGTGTGTGTTCAGATGGTTGTGGTGGGATTTCTCCGAGCTTTCGGCTCTTGTTCCACCTGCTGTTTTACAGCTCAGAGGCACAGGAGGGGTCAAGGCTCATCATGACTCAGGAACAGAGGAGAAACGGAGGGTATGTGAGTCAGCCTGTTGCCTAAAAAAGGAAACTGGCTGGTGCTGAAAGGAGAAGGCTGAAAAATATCGCCCCCTCCACCTGCAGAGAGAGAGGGAACTCACTTCCTCTAATGAAAGAGCAGGCCAGGCTG
Source organism: Pseudorasbora parva (assembly GCF_024679245.1). Lineage (NCBI taxonomy): Eukaryota > Metazoa > Chordata > Actinopteri > Cypriniformes > Gobionidae > Pseudorasbora > Pseudorasbora parva. Next base: position 25,040,471 of record NC_090174.1, on the reverse strand, counting down.
TATTTGGCGTGATGCACACTCAAAAAACAAAAAAACTTGGGCCAAGTCAAGAACAGTCTAATCTTTTCAAATCATTTTAATCACAAAACACTGGTCAGAAAATGAGCAAGAATTGCACAGATACTGTTGTTGCAACTACGGTCTCACTTATTTGTCTCATATTGACGCTTGCTCAGTTCCCTTTGGCATCACTTTTTACTGCACAGGGTTAGCGCTCTTTTTCAACGTGCAGTACCTCATTGATATCGATGAGAAACCTTTGGTATCATATACATATGCATTTGGGGTGGTTATCGTCATGATGAAACTAAACTCTCAGAAAAAAGGTACAGTTCTGTCACTGGGGAGGTACCCTAAGGTACAAAAGTGAAAAGGTACATCTTTGTACCTTACTCACCCCTAAATGTTACATATTACTACCTAAAAAAGTACATATCAGTACTTTAAGAGTGTGTATTAGTACCTTAAAGGTACATATTAATGCCTTAAAGGTACATATTAGTACCTTTTTGGTTTTGTACTGCCCCAGTGACAATAATATACCTTTTTTTTCCTGACAGTGTATATACTAGAGTCATGATTTTAGCCATTATGACAAAATCTATTTAATTAGCCAGCACAATTATTTACATTATTCAGACAAGTTTTGAACATGTGATCCAACCCCATCCCTAAACATACCCATTTGTGTATTATAAAAAAAAAAAACAGGATATAACAGGCAGATATGACTGCAGCCATAATTTATTAAAAAACTACAAATATTTGAAGTGTTCCGAGGCCAAATGATTGATTTGCGTGAAGAAAATCCCCGATAGTGATCGGCATCGAGTCCATCCGCCAATGATCAAGTGCACATTTCAAAAATTGCAGACGGAAGAAACGTTACTTCAGTTTTGACAGCATTGGCTGTCGTATGTCTGGTGACCATGCTAAAGATGTGTAGGTGTAGGTCGGTGTGTATCATTTGAATGAGATATGAATAAAATATGAATGAGTTTGTTCACGGAGCGGCGGTATCATCATTTCAGCGAATCAAAAAATCTAAAACATCGTATGACTTCAGAAGACTTGGAATGCAACATGAGTTAATACTTTTACACTGCTTTTGGTCAGTTTTTGCAATAAATACCCGTGACTGTACTTTTATTTGCCTGGTATGCATTTTATATTGTTAAGAAATTGGGCAGGTTTAGGGTAGGAGTGGGGTTAGTTGCTCCAAAATAAAAAAAGTAGCCTATAAATATTTTACATTTCTACTTTTAAAAATGCAAGGAATTAAATGCATCTTGATCTGATGCACTGTGAAAACAACTGAAATCAATGGAGTACCCTGTGCGTTAAAAAGTGACACCGATGGGTCCTGAGCAAGTGTCAATATGTGACAAACAGGAGTGAGAACGTGTTGGTAGATTAAGTAATAAGTAACAGCACGGTAAAACCTAACTTGCAGACAGTTTTTACAGGAAGAAGAGTCAATGTTGTACATTAAATGTTAAAGGGGGGGTGAAACACTCAGTTTCAGTCAGTGTCATGTCAATCTTGAGTACCTATAGAGTAGCATTGCATCCTGCATATCTCCGAAAAGTCTTTATGTTTTTTTATAATTATATAAGAAAGATGCGCTGTTCCGAGTCTTTCCGAAAAAAGCCGAGCGGGTGGGGGCGTGTCGTGTGAGCGGAGCTAAATAATGACGTGTGCGTGTGCTCGCTGCTGCTATTGTGTTGAGTCGAGTGCGTCGTAAAGCTGTGTCATCCCTAACAGCGGGAAAAAAACTTTATTCAAAATAAAAATATGGCTTTTAATCAGATACAGCCATACATCTATGATCCGGAATCAGACCCAGAGGCTGCAGTTGAACAGGAGAAGCAGCAAAAACTACTAGAGCAGGACGTCTCTATGTGGTACAAGTTATACACTAACTATATAATATGCTTAGCGGCTTGTGTTATTTACATATTTATACTTGAATTATATCGTCGTATTTTTGTCTTTGAAGGTGTACATGTGGGAAGTGCAATTGTGCACGTGTGTGTGTGTGTGTGTTTACGCGTGGTTTGTGTAGACAATTGTAACGTTAGTAAGCGGACTGGTTTTGCACGGCAGGCTAAGTTAGTGTTTACATAGAAAGACACGGAATAGTAGCGCATTTGAATGAAGAAGCGCGCTTATTTAGTTCAACATATTTCCCCACTCTTTGTGTATTGTTGTTTGGAGTGCTTTTACAATACACAAACATAAAGTTACACATATAGTGGCCAGCTAAACAAATGTACACGCACTACACATCGCATGCTCCATTGATCAATTAGCTATACGTGATCATGTTTGGGCTACTTGATGAGCATAGGCAAAAACACAGACATTTGAAGCAGTCTTACTCACAGCCTGCGGTTCTAACGTTGGGACCTTTATCGTTGGGACTGCTCCATCCTTCAGCATTAGGCGATCGGAAAATCCGGCGTCGAGCTGGGCCTTGTTTATGAAACAGTCGGCACCGAAATGCAGCGAACAGATATAAACATTCGCGCAACTCAGTTGCTGATCTGGAAAAGTAAATTCTATCCACTGTTGCCTTACCGCGGGGTTTTTGGGGAATCTGTGCGAAACTGTCTTGGTCTGGCAACCAAAAACGCACTTTTTTGGTGACATTGGTAATTGTGCACATCACCTGTGCAGCGCATCCTACGAGCCAGCGCTTTGATGGGCGTAGCCTGTTACTTTCGCTCTCTCCCTCTCTCTCTCTCACGCGCTTCCAGTAGAATTGTCCGTAAGGCCCATACAAGGAAATTCCGCCCCCATTAACGTCAAGGGGACGCATGATCGCAAAAAACTTGCCGAAACTTATGACTAACCGGAAGTAGTATTTTTGACAAAGAAATACTCCCATCAAATGTCCACCTTAACTTTTGAAACTTTGTCCATGTTTAGTATGGGATTACATGTCTTTAACAGTGTAAAAAGATCAGTATGCATGAAACAGCATTTCACCCCCCCTTTAATGGCTTCAAAAAGTTAATCAGCAGTTGAAAAATGTCTCCCAGTCCATTTGAGTTTAATGTGAGACCAAATGGTTCACTATAGGTAGAGGCGGACAGTAGTGGAGTATTTCTACTCCAGTACATTTTTAAGTATACTTTATCAGTGTTTTTCTTTGGAAAACTTTTACTTCACCAAATTCAAAAAGCATAGTATATAATGTCATACTTTTTACTGGACTACATTTCATAAATAAAAGTTGTTTTTTTACCTTTAATACTTAATTACATTTAAAAAAATACTTTTTTACTTGTAAAATTTACTCAAATAAAACTTTGAAATACTTTTACTTGAGTAAAAGTATACAGTCCTACATGTTTAATGTAATTAGGTATTAAATGATATTCAATATGAAATGTATTGCAGTAAAAAGTACAATATTATGTTTTTTAATGTTGTGAAGTAAAAGTTGTCCAAAGAAGAACACTGATAAAGTGCATTTACTTGAAAAACAAAATGACTTGGAAAGTACAAGTACTTCTATACTGTCCGCCTCTGACTATAGGGTTCAAATCTGGATTCTGACCAGGCCAAAACATGAGCCTGATGGTTCTCAAGCAATGTCTTGGTTGTCTTTGCAATTTAGGCAAGAGCATTGTCTTGTTGAAAAATAACTTTTGATCATTCGTCTATAGATAACAACTTCTGATTTGTTGGAAGCAAGGAAACATTCTCCTGTAATACAAAGCATTAAATTACTTTTCACAATGAAGTAGCTCACCAATATCAGCAGCTTAAAAGGCTACCCACACAATGACACCTCTTCCTCCATGCTTCATTATGCTAGAGATGCATTTATTTCTCACCAGATTCCTGAAGACATCGCCCTTGAACATCACCAGGCAACTCATGTTTCATTATAATTCATCACTCCACAAAACTCAGAATCAAACTTCTCATATCCTGCCAAAACCTTTGGTGTTTTTCCGAGACATTATGGATTTTTGAGTAGTGCATTTGCTTAATCTTTTTCTAATTTGTCTTGGCCCTCATCTTTTCTTTTTTTGGCCAGGAGGGTATTTTTGGAGATTGACTTATATGTTGCATAGCATACAGCAGATGTCTGTTCATTGAGAATATGAATTTAGTTGCATGAACTGTTGATGCATCATGTCAACAACTTCAACAACTTGTCCAAATTCTTGTTCCATCCATGCCTTCCAATATGTACTGTCAAACCTCTGCAACTGATCCAAAATGTGCCGGCAACAGTCACGTTAAGCACATCACACCTGTCTTTATCAATTGGCACTGGTTGCTAATAGCTGCATGGTCACATCAAATTCAAGCCATGATGTTTGCCTAGAACAACCCCTGGATTTGCAGCCCTATACCTAAACTCACTACTTTGGACTTAATGTGCCCTCCTGGAGCATTCTGCAAGTGAATGGTGCCTTGCGGTTCCATACCAAAGTATGCACAAAATAACTTTCACTGACCTTTACCCTGACTGTTCCATGCTTGTAGAATGACCTGCCTAACTACACACAAGCTCTTGAGTCTTTATCTATTTTTTAAGAAATTACCTTTTTTCGTCAACACGACCCATGAACACTTTCTATTCTATCTATTTTAAACTTTACTGTGCTAGACTAAGACTTGTCACCACACTTACATTTTGATTCACTTTTGTTGGTTTAACTGCTTCTATTGTTCCCCTCATTTGTCTGCTAAACAATTAAATGTAAATGTAAAAGTGCAGTTTGCGATTTAGGCTCCCCTATAGTTGAAACAAACTGCAAAATAAATGACCGAAACAGGTTTCCCAAACACTTCCTCCATATGCCATTAGTCAGATAAATATGTGACAATGCTGAGCCATCGTGCCAGTAACAGAGATAAAAAGTTTACACTTTAGAGGACGAATCAACATAAAAATTGGGCAAGCAAGGATATAATATAATTGAGCTAAATCCGCGGATTGTTTCCACTGAAACAATTTGTCCTATAACAGAGAACAAAGAAAAAAGTTCTTGCTCCTAGGGCTGCGAGAACAAAATGACGTAATTTTGTTGTCAAAGCCCTGTTTCGGGAGTTCTCACAGCTTGTTCTTGACCAAGCGGCAACCTCCCGCGATCTCTCTTGAAGCCAATATGGAAGTAATGTAAACTGCAATTCATCGACTGGCCACTAGGCACATCTTATTCTAATACATCTTATTGAGCCCCATGTTAAAATTCCCAACGTTACAGCAGAAAAAAAAACATGTTTACAGCCTGGTAAAAATTGTAGTTTTGTCCTATATCGCTAATTTTGACCTTCATGACAACTGTGAGGAGGGTGAATATTTTTATAACTCATTCATTTACGTTATATAAAGCCTAAAGTTCTGCATAATTAAGGGCGTGGTTACTTTAAATGACAGGTGGATAGCCATTTATCCGCCGTCTATAGTCATTGCGTCAACTAAGCTCCGCCCTCATCCCCCCTTTTCACCCATTTTCTGTTGTCCGAGAGTGACGCGCGATGACTCGCTCGCAAGATGGCGACGCCCAGCTCGTCTCTCCTTTATGCTTCAGAGCGGCTTTTCGGAATCCTATGGGTGACGTCACGGACACTACGTCCATATTTTTTACAGTCTATGTTCTCGACACATCGTCTGAACTTTTTTCTTGTGGGTGTCCGAGAACTATTGTGTGATTGGCAGAGGTGTGGACTCGAGTCATGTGACTTGGAATCGAGTCAGACTCGAGTCATGAATTTGATGACTTTGGACTCGACTCGACAAAATGTACAAAGACTTGCAACTCGACTTGGACTTTAACATCAATGACTTGTGACTTCACTTGGACTTGAGCCTCATGACTCGAGAAGACTTGCTACTTTTTGGCCATTTTTCTTTTACACGGCCGCGCTGCTCTCAGTGAAAAAAAGCTGCACCTGTATGCATGCAGAGAGCACGCGCGCTGCCAGCACGACATCCAATCACTGTAGTCCCACGTTGGTTTGATTCGACAGTATCCATAGCTACCAAGACCGCGTATAACACGTGACTTTAGGCTTCTTTTTTTGGCAAGTCGCGGTAAAAAAATCTCGAGTTGCGGGTCGCGGTTTTTGGGCTTATTTGAAAAAATGTGGTTGCTTGTTAGGAAAATCTGACAAGCAACTTCGTTTCTTTACATTTATGGTCGCTGTTTTGTCCAGATACATTGCCTGACACAGTCTTCTCATAGCTAATAGCCATAGTGCAACGATACAAGTGCTGTATTCATTCGTCCTCATACATCCCGCCTCCTTCCCCTCATTGAAGAAAAATCGCGTTCAGTGTGCGGTGCAGGCATGTGATGTGATGTTGTAAATGTAATGATAGTTCATTGACGTAAATAGACGAATACATTTTTTTATTTTTAAAAAATTTTTTTTTACAAACAATGCAACCAGCAAAGATATACAGAGATGGAGAGGAAACAGGGAGGTAAGCCACCTAATTTAATCTTAAAAATATGTTTTATAATGTAGGCTATTTATTATGGTTATTATTATTTGCCTATTATAAAAATAAAAATAAATAATAAAAAAGTATAGGCTGCTAATAATAACAGTAGGTATGGTTCGAATGTATATTATTATAAACATGTCTCTATATTGCAGCGCTCTTCAGTGTTTTCCAGGGCACCAACTCCCAATCATAGACTGTAAAAAAGTGCATAATAATCCTAAATAGAAGCTATGTGACATTAGTAATTTTCAATACTATTTAGAGAAGATTGCACATTGAGATGCAGGGCTTATCCTTTTTATGGTTTATAGTGTGTATGTTCACCAGTGCTCCTTAATCCTTCACGTCCCTTTTTCTCTTTTTCCATCTCCAAACCTCTTCTGTTCACAGTCTTTATTGCAACGTGAAGAATTTTGTAAAATCCCATCTGTATTTGCATTTTAAACTCCACGAGATTTCAATTTAAAATGTTGCAGGCTCATTTATTGATAAATTATTGATCATAAATTATACTGATGATAATAAATAATGTAATAATATTGGGCTTGTTTTGGGCCCCCCACCCCTCTAGGTATTCTTCATACCTGAGAAGAATATGAAACAGATGTCAGAAAATCCCTTATAGCCTCACATGTTGTATTTGAAACTACTCTTTACTCATATCAGTGTTGTTGTGTTAATATTCATTGTCTATTATACACTATGGTATACAATAATATTTCAGTTTCAGTGTATGCAATATTAAGAATATTTTCACTGCTTCCAAAGTCATAAGAAAGGCCTTTCCCTCCAGAAACTGAAGTCATATGCTTTATAGCAGTGCTTTTCAAAGTGGGGACGGGACCCATGGGTGCCGTGAGGGGATGCTGGGGGGGGGGTAAACCAAAATTATTAAAGTAAACCAAATTAAGCCAAAAATAAGCTAAACAATATTCCCATAATGTTTCCATAATGCCCATGTCTATTTGAAAGTTGCACTGTTTTGCAATATGAGGTCAACACAATACAGGACTGAAGCCGCTGTGCATTGTTCGAGTATTTCTGTTTTTTTACTGTATTTGTTTAATGTCATTGTATAAAAAGAGGTTTAAATAAATATAAATCTTACAGACATACATGATTTGTATAATTTTTATTTTTGTGGTAAGATGACTTGAAGTGACTCGAAACTAAAATGGTAGGACTTGGACTCGACTTGAGACTTGTTGGCTTTGACTTCTGACTCGACTCGAGACTTGCTTCATCTTTGACTCGACTTGACTCGGGACTCGAGGGCAAAGACTTGAGACTTACTTGTGACTTGCATAACAATGACTTTGTCCCACCTCTGGTGATTGGTCAGAAATGTAAAGTTGGCGGGGTTAATACAGAGAAACAGAAATGTTCTGCGCCTGCTTTTCTCGTGAATTATGGAATGATGTAGTATGGAACAAACTTTGTTCTTGTTCTCGAGACAACCAACATATTTTTGTTCTTGCACCAAGCTTGACTGCACGCATCACAACGGCTACTGAAGCAGAAATTACATTACTAATTTGATATGCTATCTGTTTAGTGAGTCATCGATTGCTCATTCAACAAATTCATTCAACAATGCAGGTTCATTCAAAGTCACTGAATCATTCACTCAGTCTATTTGTTCAAAACATATGAATATGCTTTAATAATAATATAAATTAAATATACTAACATTTCATTAATTCTATTATTTTTCATGTATTTAATAATTAAGTTAATATAATTTAATATTTTTGTTTATATACAATTTAAAAGCATATAGGTTCAGGAATATATATCAATATATTCAGGCCTGCAGATCTTCAGGCCACTAAAACTGCAATGCGTTCTTCTTCCTTTACCCCATCCACAAACCTCTGCAGTCACAAACTCCATTTAGGGTCCTATTAATCATCCACTGACATAACAGCTGTATATGTGCCACAGTGTGAATTGTCAACCCTTAGTACAGCAGAGCCACAGTCTCCATATCATGAATAATGCATGATGCATCACCACCCCTGAGTTTTCAGAACGGATACTCTGCAGGCGCTCAAAGCACTCTTCAAAGCATCGTTGAGGGAGAAAGAAGGAAGGGACACTAGGTAAAACTATCCCAAAGCTATCTGTAACAAACAAATACTGTAAATATATGAATCAATTAAATGTATTAAAATTATCTACACACAGAATCCATTTGTATGTGTGGGCTTTTACTGGGGTTATCCAGAGAGTAATGCTGCCTACTATCCTGACACTAATTCAAGTAATGACACTGCACTTAACCGTCAGGAACTTGAACCTTTGTCCCTGTGGTGTGGACAGACCCAAAGATATGCAGTCTATCCTGGGACCCGTAAACTCTGGGACCTCAACTAGCTTGAGAAATCTCATACTATCAAGTTCCCTCATCCTTATCCAGAGCCATGCTGCAAAACAAGCTGAAGCAACTGGCTTCTGCATGTCAATAGCTCTTGCAGCTGTTCCCTTCACTTGTGTTTGCTTTGTTGCCATGATCACAGATGGGTGTGAATGTTTGGGGTTTTATGGTAGCCTTTATGTTACACTGAGACATGTTTGGATTGAAAACTGAGCAGTTTTTTGTAGATCAACTATATGTTGTAGTATTAAAAACATTTTGAGAAACTGTGAACAAGTTAAAAATCATGTTCCACTTTGAAGGCATCAAAAGGTGAAATGGTGATCTAAATGTAGAATCGCAAAATCCCTTGAATAAACTTACTGTGCTTCTGCCACTTGCCCCCAAATCTCCAAATTACAGAGGTGATTCAACCCCTTCCACAACTTTTCCATCGTTTCCAACAATTAAAGCCGTACAGCTACACAAAAATGTTTACATTCATTTATTTTTGTGAACATTTTTTTTAAAGACATGTGATTGACTTTAATTACCAATAAATGAAATGTTTATCTGCATGCCACATTTTGCACTTTTTTCTTGTTTATCTGTTTAATTTGTGTTCATCGCATATTCGTTGCTAGAGCAAATAAAATCATTTTGACATCCTGAGGTGTTCTAAAGTTGAAGCACATGTCGCTGATCCTTTGTTGACTAGAAAAATACATTTCCCTTTCGGGGAACTCGAGCTGCGTCGAAACGCTGTGAGAACGCCTCTGCGTTAATGCGTCGTGAAGCGCCTGTAGAACCATTCCATCGGAAAAAAGATCGATCGTCGGCGTGATGACGTCATCGACCGGAAGCTATAAAACGTCCGTGAAAACAAACAGGAACTAACTTCTGATAAAGCCTGAAGTAAGTGATCACGGACACGCCGGGAGTATGGCAAAGCGACGCAGCGTCTCGTTCCCTCAGGGAACTAGGGTTACATACGTAACCTGAGACGACTTTATGAGATAAATGTCGTCTTTTGTAACATTTGTGGAAAGTCTCACTTGTATTACTGTGTACAATATATTTTGATAGACAAATTAAGAGTAGGAAAGCTCTGTCAAGCTTGCTCATGTTCTTATGTTATTTTGTTTAACGCTGCTGTATGGGACCTGAACTGAGCTGGACGATTATGAATATTTTTGCAGAACTGCTTTATAGATGAAATTAACAAATGTAATAACTGATGATCTTTACATCAGACCTGAATCAACACTTAACTGACTTCAGTTGAACAGATGACACATCATTTTTCCATGGTATCACTGTAGAGCTGCTTTGAAACAATATGTATTGTATAAAGTGCTATATAAAAAAAGGTGGCTTGACTTTTTCCTCCCCTGCAGAGGCGGTCAGTGTGGTTCTTCTGCTCTTAGTGGGAACATTGTGAAGATGTTCAATCATGTATCTAGCAGTAATAATTCTAAAAAATAAAAAAATAAATAAAAAAACAGCTCATTGAAAAGGTACAGAACATTAGGGATGCCACAGGCAGAAATGAAAATGAAAGAAGAAAAAAAAGAGCTGCCAGAGATTGAAACCAGATGCAATGACCGATAAAAAAAGTAGATGCAAGGAAATTGCTTCATGAGCTTTTTTATCTTTCAAACTGGTGTCATGGCAGTTTAAATAACAGACCAAATCTTTTAAACATCATTAGCATTTGTATTGTTATATACTGGTTATATATACATGCAAGATATTAAAGGGATAGTTCACCTAAAAACTCCCCGCCAATAACTCATATGACATTATTGACATTCTTCAATACTTCTGCAGCACTTCCAGAACACCAGTTTACCATTGGCCACCGTTGTTCACGTGAGCACTTCGATGCATGCGTACAAGTTGTTCTGCTGTAGAACTTGTATGATCACATGGACTATATTAACAGTTTTTACTACATTTTGTGGGCCTTGAAATTGTTCTGTCAATGGAGGGGGCAAAAAGCTATTGGATTTCATCAAAAATATCTTCATTTGGGTTCTGAAGATGAATGACAGTCTTACAGGTTTGGAACGACATGAGATATTTTTCTTACACAAATCCATTGATTCTCTTCTTAAGGCTGTTATTAACCCCCTGGAGCCATGTGGAGTACTTTTATTTACTCCAAATATTTATTTTTGGGGGCTTCAAATTTTGGGCAGCCATTCATTGCCATTATAATGCTTGGATGAGCCAGGACATTATATATATATATATATATATACACTCTTTGAAAAAAAGGTTAAATTGGGTTCTAGAACCACAGGATTCACCCCAATACCTGTAATGTGTGATAACAAAGTAAATAGGACATTTAGATTTCATTAAAACTTTAAAATATAATAAAATAGAAAGCATTTATTTTTAATTGTAATACAATTTTACAAAATTACAGTTTCTACTGTATTTTTGATTTTTAAAAATACAGCCTTGGTAAGAGAGTTATTTCAAAACCATAAAATAAAAAATGCTAACCCCATTCTTTTGAACAGTAGTATTTCATGCTGAACAGTATGTATATCATGCTGAAAGATGAACAATCTTATTTTTCAACCTAATAGTTGCTGTTTTGCCAGTGTAAAATGAGGACAAAATAGCAATGAAATGTGAAAGGACTTGGTATCCTCACACAGCAAAGCAAGTTGCAGCTTGCGCGTGTTACATAATACTACAACAGTATTGTCTTCTCAACAGGCAGTTGAGTGTTGCTTCTAGCATCTCTGATGAGTCAGCTTTGACTTAGCACTTTATCCTGTCCTGCTAGGCCTCTGCTCTACTGACTCTTGCAGGTCAGGCCCTTTGTGTGGTGCTGACCCTGGGCCCCAACAAAAAGAGAGGACGGATTACTAGCAATAGCAGCTGCTGATTTAGTCCATGCTGATGCTACACACATCTGAGCTTTTTCCAATAACTACTAAATCCTACTGCCGTACCTCCTTGCCAGGGGAACGTCCAGATTAAGCTTTTAGAAGAATAGGTAATGTGCCCATAACTTGTTTTAGGTTGCTTAAAGGGATAGTTCACCCAAAAATGAAAATTTCACTTTCAAGGTGTTTATGACATTCATCTGTCAGATTCTATATAGAACCCTTTTTAAGGGTTCAATCAAAAGAACCCTTTAGGGGTTCATTCATTATCATTTGTTTTGTCCTTTCCGGATTAAATATTTCATATTAATGACAAACATTTCACTGTATTATTCAGTGTATTCAAATTCATTTTAGTAATGCATGTGAATAATCACACAATTCAAGATATGGGGGTTAGAAAATGTTAATAGTTTATATAGTGCCATTTCAGTTTTTCTCCTCCAAAAATCAGCATGATTAAAATGTGATATTGAGTTACTACAACAGTTTAATAAACAGTAATTTAATTACAACTAAAAAAAATTGCAGAATAATGTAATATATGAATGAATAATATAGCCTAAAGAACCTTTGTGACAAAACTGGTTCTTTCTTGTCATTATAGAACCTTTTTTAGCATAAAAGGTTCTTTGAAGTTGAGTAAAGTTCTGATAAATAATCAGTAAACTTCGGAGTGGCTACAGAAAAAATGAGACTTTAACCGGCCGATGCGAAAACAAGGATAAAAAGGCTTTTAAAGATGAAGATGTGTTTTAAAGGGGTTTTTTGCAGCTTTTTTTCTGCTGGACATTTCAATGGTTGAATTATGTAACAGTAGCACACTTGTTTGCTTAATTCATGCAGTTACGGAGTTTTTTTATGTTGTGCCTTTCTTGTTTTGCTATGTGCATTATGGTTAACATAATGATGTGCTAGCTATTAAGGGGAGCAGTTCACCACTCCACATTCATTTGTTGGTATATGACCATTAGAAATTAGACTGCACAGAAATAGAAACTGATCTACAGGTAGCCCTAATACACATTAAATGTAGTCACGCAATACTGATGTTAACATTAACAATTTGAAAAAGCAAAATTTGCTCGTAATATGTTAAATGATCGTTAGATTAATCATTGCGATTTATTGCAATGCTTTTTTCTTCTTAGTTGGTCAAAACGTTAGCTACTTGCTTGTTCAGATGACATTCTTATGTCGGTCATACTATCAAACCAAGCCTGCAGCACCCCTCTCGGAAACTGAAGCTTTCGCGTCTCGATCGCCCCCCTGTGACCGGTCCCAGTATAGTCGCCCCTCTGTGTTTTCTAATGGCCGGCGAGGCAAACTAAACAATAAAATAACATTTTATTCAAAATAATTTTCCCCAAAGTTAGTTTATGTCATTGAAGGCAGTTATCATCAGGGCCGGCGCGTGCCTATAGGCGAACTAGGCAGCCGCCTAGGGCGGCAGCTCAGCCAGGGCGGCAAGAGAGAGAGAAGGCGAGAGAGCGAAAGCGAGAGAGAGAATTTTTTTTATAAATTTATTTGTTAGTTTTACATTAGGTAGGTTACAATTATCGCACTTATATCAACAACATTTTTCCCACTCCATTAGTATGAATTTAAATTAACTTTAAATTTAGAATAAAAATTCCCGCCCGATCGCGCATCGATTAGTATATGCGTGCAAAATACGCTCAACTGTGCCATCCGTTCCGTGGAAGAGCGCTTTCCTCTGCTTCGAGACCATGGGCGCTTATTTGGATTTTTATATGACATCGCATCTCTCAAAGAAATAGGAGAACAGCCTACAATAGTTCTTCAGGATTGCTTAAGACTGGAAAAGTATGGCGTTATTTCCCTGTCAAATGTCGAGAGCGCAAATCTCTCTGCGAGCGCGCGGAATATAATGTGCGAGCGCGAATCTCCCTGCTCGCGCGCGAGAACTTTGCGTGCGCTCTCCCTCAGATACGCTGCTCTTGTTAGAAATTTTTGTCTGGGCTCACTCAGAGAATATGCCTGCACTTTAAACGATTATGCAATGTTATTATGTTTGATTATTTAATTTCTGTACCTGAATCACTGTGTCCTGCAGCTTCAACTGTTCACTTGTATTCAATGATGTTTTACATTTATATTATTAGGCTGAGAATTGTGAAATTTCACTGATATCTACTGTTGTGGGTGCTTATTTATTGTTACATATTTAAGGTTACATTGGTCAAAACAATGAAAACAAATAAGTATAACACATATGATATTCACTGTCTCTGGACCCCCTAAAGCAGCCTTGGCCACTCCATGTATAAAAGTCTAGTTCTGCCACTGCCAGTGGATTATTTAGAAATGTATGCCAACTTTTGCGGTGAAAGGTAACTTAATTCATAAATTGCAGTAACATTTTCCCAATAAAATGGATTTCATTAATTTAGTAGTCAGTATTTTTAATTAGTTTTATTCTGTTGCATTTGTGTTTGATGCAGTTAGATATATCATAATTTTACTGGGGCATTTTGCCCCCTTATCTATTATTACATTATATATGCTTATATTATATCTATTAGGGGGCATTTTGTTCAGATTTTAATTATTTTTGCCTTTTAGAATCTGAATTCGCGATTGCACTGGACACGTTTTAAGTGCAGGCATATTCTCTGAGTGAGCCCAGACAAAAAATTCTAACAAGAGCAGCGTATCTGAGAGCGCACGCAGAGTTCTTCAGGGAGAACTGGAGATTCGCGCTCGCACATTACATTCCGCGTGCGAGCAGAGAGAGATTTGCGCTCGCGCATTATATTAATGTACTTTCGCGCTACAATAATGCGCTCTCGAGTTTGCAATCTTGTGGTGCATATGGTACGCGGTTTTTCGCGTGCATATGATACGCACTTAATGGCGTATTATACATACGAACCGTATTATTAGGGTTATGGTGTATTATACGCATAAAGTGCGTATCTATTTATACGCATGACCATGAGATTGTGTTGATTTTTCCAAATGTTTTTATAGCATTGAGAGTGCTTCTCACTCTCCCCGTCACTGAGCTCTGGAGAACGCAGTTTCTCAAAGCTTAAACTGATTAAAAATGATCTCCGAGTCCGACGTACAATGCCAAAAGACAGACTCAATGGACTAGCAACAATTGCAATTGAGCACGAACTTGTAGAAAAAGTTAAACTCGAGGACGCAATCAAAGCGTTTGCCGCTGCGAAAGCCCGACGCGCACGCTTCTGAAATGTAGGCTATTATGTGAATGTCTGTTTGTGTGTATCAGTCAAGAAAAAATCAAAACCTCCAATGAGCTAAAAAGTTGCGTGCATATGTTTAGTTTTATTCTGTACACTGTCTATTATAAAACAGAAATTGCAGCTGTAGAGCACTGTGTACTTTTTTCACGTTGCAGAATGAAAAATAAAATCTGAAAACATGCTTGCACGTTTTTATTTTAGTTTAATTTTAAAGATAAAGAAAATATTAATTTGTATGTACATGCATCTTAAGGATACCTAATTGTGAGTGGGGCGGCACGATCGTGCTCTGCCTAGAGCGGCATTTGAGCTTGCGCCGGCCCTGGTTATCATCACGATGACTTCATTTGAAGTGTTCATTTTTAAAATAAGTTTAGTTTTAGTTAGTAATTTGATGCTATAAAAACGGGGTGTGTGACGTCATGATTGACAGCTGAGATCGACGTCTTCTCTGAGTGAAGTTGTCACTGAGGCACTAACGGACTTTTTTCAGGATTTTTGGGAGCATATTGGAGCTTTAGCTTTAATTTCTACATCTCCATAACTGTTTATTTCACACCAACATAATTATTTGTTCTGCATCTGTGATAGTGTGGGCGGGCTTTTGAAATCGCAGCTGTACTTCCTGCTCTACTTCCTGCTCTCTACTGCGCAACTCCGGTCCCGAAATCACTACTGCGCAGACTCGGTCCCAAGATATCAGCGCCGTGCAGGCCAACTAAAAGCTTCAATTCTGCCAAGCGAAAACGTATGATGTCGCGTTGTCCATATTTTTACGGCCTATGTATCAAACACTAGAGTCTGTGATTCCAAATGACAATATCCACACTGGCGCGGTGACTGACAGCCGCACATTCTCCTCCAAACATTGGATTCCCACAGGAACAGAGATGACGACAAAGAGTAAAACTATGGACTGCAGCTTTAATACACCGGAAAAAAACGTTTGTCGCGGTAATCTTTAATAATAATCTGAAAAGGTACTTCCGGTCTGGAATGGAGCACCCTAAAGCCTCACGTCTTCCTCTGAGTCCGCACTTTCACGATGTAATGCAGCTTTGACTGCTGGGTAGTCCTCTGCGTAGCTCGCAAACTTGCGGGCTCAGCTGAAGTGAGGGCGCATAGCAGACATAAAGGGCGGCCTTTCATAAAAGGCTCACGAGCGCCCTTTCTTTAAGCTTAAATGACGAATGGGACACCCTACGGTCTTGTGTTGACTTAACGGACACGTGCATGCAATGGCCATTGTAAGTCCACAAGGGCGAACGTGCACATGAAGTGTGCCATTTGGGACAGGGCCTTTGACGGCTTGGGTTTGCATATCCTTAACTACTCCCCTCTATTCAATATTCCGTTTCAGTTGGAAATACGTCACAGCACTGAAGAAAACTCAGTTGCCAATTTATTCCTGTAATGGCAATGTCATAGTTCTGTTCTGTTTAGATACTATTTTCTTCTTGGTTTTATTTTAAAGGTGCACTATGCAACTTTCTGTCCACTAGAGGGCGCCTATTCAAAACAAAGGTGTAGTTTTTGATGACGGCAAGTTTGAGCGCAGTATCTTGGGACATGGGGTCTTCACCTCACAGCCGGTGGAAAATAGGACTCAGGCAAAAATCATGTTCATGGATGCGGTTATTAATGTTACTGTAGTATGAAGCAGAGCAGGACTGAGTGTTGAGGAGCTGAGCAAGGCCGGTGGAGCGTTTGTTACACAAACACACGGCTCGCAAGCACCGGGGCTTTTATTATGATGGGACGGGACACAGTCGCCGGGCCACTGCACTATTTCCGCATTTCCGGTCAAGAGCATAAGGTAAAGCAGCTCAGTTTATCATATTAGATACATTTAAGTGTGTTTAAAATGATGTTATGACATTACTCGACATTGTGCGTTCGCTCGGCGCTGCTGTGACATGTTCACACTGCTAAGAGAAAAGCGATTCTGCCAAATAAAACCGAGGGTAACGCAGATATGACGCAATTGACAGGCCGCTCCCTCAAACGCTATGCTGACACATTCCGGGTCCTTTGTTAAAATAATAATTTTCTCACAATTTACAAAAAGTTGGAAACATTTGGGGTATTGTAAGTACTGAACTGAACAAAATATATAACACTGGCCTGGTTTTTGGATATTTTACTGCAAAAATACTTCATAGTGCTTTGTTCAAGTTTCCCGCCTCTTATCAGTTGTCTAAAGCCCCTTTCGCATTGCATGTCAGACCCGTAATATTCCCGGAACATTGCTGGGTCGCCTTCTGTGTGAAAGCAACTACGTCTCGGAATTGATTACCGCCAAAAGCCAAAACTAATGCCGCAACGTGTATGTAGTTATCGTGCGACTCCTAGAGCTTGTTTTTTCAATAAAACAACCCTGCAGTGCCAGAAGAGCTAGTCGGTGTTTTAAACGCAGAGAGTGTTGGTATACAAAAGAAACTAAAATTAAACAAGCAGAAATGTGTGCAAACTGAACACAAGTCGAGACCACGGAGCTCCTTACTATCCGCGCTGAAGCTGAGATCGCTCGCCATTATACGTCACATCCGGATGTCACGTGTCAACTCGATCCGGGACCGTTACGGGTTGTGTGTGAAAGCGCACATATTACGGTATTTCGCTGGCAGTGTGAATGGACCAAATCTAGCGGCCCGGGAACAAATGCCGGATCTCATTATCCGTGTATTTGCTGGAATCGCAGTGTGAAAGGGGCTATAGTGATTCATTGGATCTGCACAGGTGTTTGTTATTTCCCTCATTTACCATGCATTTAATGCTGCTTTCTTTAAAAAAAAAAATACTGTTTAATTTATAATTATCTTGATCTTCTTTGGACCAGTTACAGGTGAAAGCTGAATTATCAGCATTATTCTTCCAGTCTTCAGTGCCACATGATCCTTCAGAAATCATTCTAATATGCTGAAAACTAAGTGTAGGCTATCAAAAACTCATGTGTCTTTTGATAAATGCAGTTAAAAAGACCCAGAGAGAATATTTCTGTCTTTATATTCATGACTCCTTATGCTCTATCATGTGCGTGTGAGTCTACATCCTAAAACCAAGTCAATAAACATAACCACTGAATGACGCAACTACAATAGATTTTCTAAATATGCCACAACTGAGTTGCAAATCAATAATCAGTTTGTGGTCAAAATTATTATGTAACCTCACACTTCACCTTATGCAATGCAAATAGCTACTCAAAATAGCTACAAAAAAGGATAGATCAAAATATAATGCATATTTAATGTTAAATAAATATGTTACATCAATTGTATGGCCCATAAGTGGGAAGGAAGTCATTTTAATGATTATGAAAAATCCAATCCATGGGAAGAACATGTGGTAAAGAACAGAATTTAATACATGAATACAATTAAGATTAAAGCCATGGCCAGTTCTAAGCTAAGTCTAGTTTATGTGTTAGTATTTTCTACCAACCTTGCTAACAAAAGTTTGTGAACTCACTTGACCCCAAAGTCACTTCTTGACCCCAATGCCACCTGATAAGCTGAGGTCAGAAGGTTAGCCCCTATAAACCAAGCTGGCGTCTTAGAGTCCAACACTTTAAAGAAGGTTCAACCTTATCTTGAAATAATCTGCATTTTAAAGCAATAGCAATGCAAAGGAGTGAAAGTATGAAAAAAAGAGAAAATAATTGGTATGAGCACTAAATTATATGATCAATTATTACAAAATATTATGAATGAATGAATGAGGATTTTTCATAGCGCTTTCATATGTTTTTTTGTGATATTTTATTATGTGCACAATAATTTAATGAAAACTCCATTTGTGTAACTGCTGGAATGGCCTGTGTGGGCGCTGTTGCCAATGAGGGCATTGAACAGCATCGAAACGTCTCCACATAAATGTTTTCTTTCCCAAAACCAGAGGTTTGCCGTTTTATATACTGAGAAGCAGTAAACAGTGGAAATGAAATTATTTGGTTACACTTTATTTTAAGGTGACAGTTACATTGTACTTAAATAAGTACTAAGTAAAATTAATGAACTACATGAACATACTACAGAGTTACTATACGGTTTGGTTTAGGGTTAGCTATGCATAATTAACTATTACTATAGTAAGTACATGTAGTAATATGTCACCTAAAATAGAGTTAATCATTTCAGTGCCATTTTGTTTAAAATAAAGCAAAAGTACAACAGAGGTTAGGGATTTTTTATTTTATTTTGTTTATTCCCAAGGAAGAACTAAGACAAAAGTTAAAACCATTACGAACATACATTTCAGTCATTATCTAATGTTCATAATGATCTCTGAAATAAAATCACAATGGAATAAGACAAAATATACCACTGAGACAAAAACTCGAGAAATATTGCACTTAATTTCTAAAACATACCATATTTCCGTTAAAGGTGTTTCCTGACGGAGTCAAGAGTTTAGCTTTAACACTGGACTACACGGAAGGCCAAGCATTAGACTATAGTTTTGACCGACCACAAAAAGAAGCTCTTTTCTTTTTGTGTTTAAGCTTATTCTTTCATTCGTAGCCAATTTTGGTTCGATTTTAAACTATAAAACACAACAGAGAAGTAAATCATTTCCTTCTCCTAACCATCTCTTCGGTTTTTAGATGACCCACTTCTCTAAGGTGTGCTACAGCTATTGTTCCCATAATAATTGAGACGAGAGGATCTGTATAAGATAGTTTGTCTGAAAAACAAACAGCGAATGCCCAACAGTATTCATCAGAACCCATAACTGAAACCCATTCAAATCAAAAGTGGCATGACCCATGCTCGCTTTGAAGGACTTTTTGAGTTTCCCTTTTTGTCCATTTAAACTAAACCCCAAATCTGTAGGACTAAACGGACAACAAATAGGATAATAAGCATGTTAAGATCAGTACTTCATCAAGGCCACTATATTAAGACCACTTTACTTTGCTCCGAAAACTGCTGAATCATAACCCCCCCACACACACACAGACATTGCAGATTAACCTATAACAACAACACAATTTGACTAATTCTATAAAACCAAACACTACTTGAAATATTTAAGTTGCTAAATGGTTGAATGTCAACATTTCTCCAGACCTCTACCAGACACAAGCAGATATATGGTTTTAATTCAGTAAAAAGTGCTTAATGAAGGCCAAGCATGATCAGAGCCTAAACTACTTTTGTAGTCGAATGAGTTTTAAAAACAAATGTACAACTCATTTCAACTGGATTCGGATGTCTCTGGATAGGATCCAGAGTCCTCGTTTTGCTTTACAACTTGGCTTTTTAAGCATCTGTGCCACCTTTTGGGTCATATCTGGCTTCACCAGTCTGAAGAAACATCACGTCAAATGTAAGACAAAAAGGGAATGTCATAAGTCTTTGAAAGCTGCCTTGCATTTTTGTGCATACCCCCTCCCTTTATTGAATCGGTTTTTCAGTATTGAATCTGAATTTCCTTCTATAGTCTCCTTCCTTGAACTGAAACAGTACAACTGAAACATAATCTACACCATTTTTGTTTTCATCATTTGGCAAGTGAGATCACCTGAGACTGAGTGCTTTTTTTTCAGGCAGTGCAATCTCGAAGCCTGCACTGCTACACACTACAAACAGAAAGGCAACGAACATTTCAGGCGTCCTGCCCAGGCCCCACCCTGTTTTATCTCCCCGCTCTGATCTCACACATGAACATGAAGTCCTGGACTTTTGCTCCTCTACCAAACAACATGTGCAACAAATTTAACACCAAGCAAACCACGTTTGGCTTAAAGGCATTCTACATTTAGAACCGAAAATAAAGTCCATTTGAACAGGAGAAAATAAAACTAAAGCCACACTTGGGTTATGAGTTGGCGAGGCAACATTGCAAAAGCTTTCAGACAGCATGTTACCCAGAGCAGATTATCGACTGAGGAAACACAATCAATGAAAACTATAGACCTCAAAAGAGCTTAAACAAGATCAGTGCATTATATCAGTCCATTCAGTCAGTTATTCCTCAGAATCTGTTCTGTGTTGTTTGTAATTTGTGCGGCTCAAGCGAAACTGTTATAAGCCTGTAATCTCTTAGTCCAAGAGGCTGAAAACTGAAATAAAACAATCAGTGATTTTAAACCTCAAGCGAGGAAAACAAACATGTGCAAACAGAAATCCTAAACTGAGGCAAGAGAATATCGCGTTTCTCTCGGCTGTGCTGCGAATGGCTGGGGTCGTAGTGTTTTCTTGCATTTCTCTTCCAATCTCGGACGAGGTCTGCATGTTCTTTGTCAACAAAAGCATGAGAAAAGGGACTACTTTGAAAAGCTCCCCGGGCTTAGTCTGGTGGGGTGTGTCCCATCCACGGGTGGGGAGGTGGGGTCTGGGTCGGGTAATTTACCAGTGACTTCCTGCACCCTTGCATATGGACTTCTCCATAGAGGTTTGTTTTCTCTCCGTGGTGACAGCAAAGCGAACATTCGCTGTCATCGGGAGATAAACAAAAGTGAAAGCTCCTAAAGCCCAATCGCTTTGGACTCGTTCCATGCATTTCTCAACGTGATGGGCAGGTGTCGAGTCTCTGCTCCGCGGTCGATGTGGCTTGATCTGGATGTGGATCAATCTGACGGAGAGGGAAACCGAAACAGCTGCCGTGAGTCCAATGCATGTAAACATGGTTTAAAACTGCCTCCTTATAGAAATCTCAACATTTTACATGTCAAAAAAAAAAAACTAAACAAACAAAAAGCTTACCTCAGAGTAAGGTGGAGGGGGTCGGAAGCGGAACTCCTGGATGTAGGCCAATAGTGGGCCTTCAAAGTTCTCCCGCCCCGACGATACTTCCAGACAGCTCTGCCTCTGTTCTTCTGTGACCACCTCTGCATAGGCTGGAGGAGCTGCGTACAGCAAAAGTAAATGTTAATACTGTAACCGTGCCAACCATGATATTGGTTTCTTCTCCGCGTACAACGTTATCTCCGCTTCCTCTTTTGGTGTCTTATTTAAAAGAACACTTGAGCAACAAGTTCTTTCACTGTAATCTGAGAAAAGCCCAATTCAAATCACATGATCTCAATATATGCCTAATCTAGATTTGTATTATATTAAAAACATGCTTACAAGTGGTACTAATTGACAACCTATGAGATGAGCAGGCAGTATCGTGAATAGTTCCTTACCTTCAGGCCTCTCAGGGAGGGCCATGCCTAACCAGCTCATGGTCATGCTGCACTGGCTGCTCACAGATGACGTGCGGCTACCAAAAGGATGGAGGGGGATGGTGCCAATTACCAGGGGCAGGTTTAAAGACAGGTTCATGGCTCCTGGGATATCTACATACACCTGCAGATAATAATATTGGGATTTTAGGTTAATCATTTCACAAAATAGTGCACCTTGATTTGTAAATATGACATATATCATACGGTTGTTAAGTTTGACCCTTATGTGTCACTGTTTCCAGGTCTAAATGCTTCTCTGTATCACAAAAGCAAACAAATGGTGCTAATAAACTCTCATGGTGTGCAGTACTACCAAGGAAATAATTGTGATCGTGACCTTTATCTCCATACCAAAATGTTATCTGGCCAGACAGTGATTAATCTTTTTCTAATTGAAAAAAAAAAAAAATCCTGGTGTCTGGGATACTGTGAGCCCAGAGAATGTGGTATAAACCTTGACTTTTTTAGAATGCTAGACATGAAGAATGCTTATAGAGACCCTGAAACAGTATTTGACGAGTCATGATTTCAGTTATCTGAGTTATCAATGATCCTGCTCTAAAAAAGCAAGGATGACCCGATCATTGTGCCGGCGTACTTTCAATCACTTTAGACAAAAAGCTTCAGTCAAAAGGCAAGAAACGAAATCATTTGTAGGAGGCAGTGTTAATAACAGTGCTATTCATGTATTCACAGCCAATGAACAACGTATCATCAGAGCTGAGAGATGAATTGAAATAGTAAACTCTAATATTCTGAGCAATGGCAAATTGGTTTATGGGGTTAATAGGCCATTAACATTCAATGGCCTGAATTTAATAAGATATTTTAGGCTGATCTTCTTATCAGTATGTGCTGGGAGAACTTGGCATTATCTGCTTATCATTCAGGGTCCTGCATGTGTGGAAGAGCACAAGGAACTGATCCTCGTTGCTTGAAATTGACATTAAAAGCTCTGAATGTAGAGATGATCAGTTTATGCAATCACATGAAAACTCAAATTAGAGCAAACAAAAAAATCCCTTACCATGAGTGAGTACTCCACTCTAATGATACTGCAGTCGAGGATGGAGGGTGATACAGGAGGGATTTTCAACATTTTTCCATTCCATGTCTCCGTCTTGCCGGAAGAAAGCGACTCCCCTCGGATGTTGGCCACTAACTGCTTGATCTCCTTCATCTTCCCTTTGGCAAAGAAGGTTTGCGTTTGGTAAATGGCGGCCTTTGGCACAACCATTCGCGAGGAGCAGTTTTCAATTTCTGCAAAGATCTGAATGGACTCTCCTGTGTGAAGAAATAATACATTGTTAATGGTACCAAAGAGTACCAAGGGGTATCATGTAGGGCTGCAACAATTAATCGATGAAATCGCCTGCGTACGATGCATGAAAACATACGCTAATCATGTCACTTTACAGTAGTGAATAACAGAAATCACAGTCTCTGATTTGTTTTTCTTTGTTATCCTTTTTAATTTTGTGATTTTAAGTTCTGCTTTTAAATGGAAAGCAATCCATTTAAATTTGAACCCCCCCTTTTTTTGAACATTATGTTTAACTGCATATAGCCTACAGATTATAGCCCTATTTGTTTCTAACTCCTTCAGATTACACATTTTTTGGAGGACAACATTGGGCAGCATGTGGTATAACAATTTAGTAAATAATGGATTTTTATGTTTAGGATTAATCAAAGAAATGACTGACAGATTAATAAAAAATAAGTGTTAGTTGCAGCCCTAGTATTTTGTAAATATACAGTGGGGTCCACTGTAATATACAAATGTCTAGTAAAAAAATTAACTGTAGTTACCTGGAGTATATCCTTTCCGTTCAATTTTGGCACTTAAGGAGATTGGACCTGAGGTGCAAAACCAGCAGCATAGTGTCTTTTCTTTAGTTCCTGCTTGGGGAGACTGTGCAAAGTAGAAAAACAAAACATTAGAATACCGTACTTGAATGATTATTCTTCAGCATTGCAAATTATCCAGCCACTCACCAGCAGGAGAGGAGTGTTGATGTCGATGTGTTCAAAGACAGTGAACTCTTTCTTGGTCTTCATGGGCAGAAGCCACGGCCTGTGCAGCTCAGCCTTTACCCAGTAGCGCACACTGCCGTGCTTCCCTTCGAACGAGGTAGCCAGAGGTCTGCATGTGCATGCCAAAATAAAAAAAATAACAAAAAAATACAAATAAGAATTATAACATTCAGTGCAGCTGAATAATCATTAGCTTCGGGGCCATGTCTGACCAAAACTCACGTTTGTGGAAGCTCAAAGCTGAATGCATACTCATGTCTTCCTGAATGAATAGTGGTGAGTCCCTCCTCAGAGTTATCATCATCTGAAACAGAAGAAAATAATATTCCAAATATACCTTACCTGCCAAAGCATTGATCATCTTCTTGTTTGTTACATGATATAATTCAAACACATAAGCATTACACTTCTGCTAAATGCTTAAATGTAAACATAAGCACACAAGTTGTTTGATTCTCATAAACCACAGCAAATCATGATATGCATCACTATTATATTTCACCCATGAATTATGTTTAATCACATTTATAATCATTGCACTTGAGGCACAGGTGTATTCAGTTTCAGTATTAAGTCTGAATGGGATAAATACTCGTTATGTCCACTGCAGTTCACATGAAACATGAGGTAATTTGAAACAAAATTCCAAATGTTAAATAATGTTTGTCTAACACCAAAAAGCACCGGTGGCTTTCGTTTCGCCTGCTCAGCACTCCATTCAGCTTAGCGGAGGCATGGTAAACAAGCACGGAGCTGTCAATCAAGGGCAGACTCCGGCAGCAAGAGAAGACCGGCCGAAACCGGAGCCAACTGCTTCTCTGTGCCGGAGCGCTCATTAGGTATTCAGTGTGCGGGTGCGGGCGTGCGCGCACTCACACATTGCCAGAACAAGCCTCCGAATTGAACATACGCGTGTGCTGCGGCGTGGACCTCACGAGCGTCCTCCCATTCAGCAAAACACGTGCGAAACATATGACCAAAAAAACCCACCAGCAATCACAAACGACAGAAAAACGACCAGTTTCCATAATAAATTGACCTTTATTGTAACCAATAACTCGTACAGAAACAGCAGTGACAATTAGACACATTATTTAGATTAGAAATTTACAGGGGAATGAATTTCTTTGAAATTACAATACGCATGCATCTAACAAAGTCATAACATGCACTACTTGATTTGTATACAAAGACTTTCAACATTCAGTCGTTGGACTAGCTCATTCTTTACAGGAATCCAGATCATGCTAACAAAAACTTAACAACAAAGAATAGACTAAATATGAGAAAAGTTATACAATTTTTGGTGTATTCTTGAGGAGGTCACGTTTCCCCCATGGTTAAAGCAACGTTTCACACTTGTAAATTTGTAACCCCTTGTTCTGAAGTCCAGCTTGGTGCCAAAGGTAAAGTAAGGAACAATGCAGCGGTAGAGCGTTACATCAAGTTGTTTAGCAACAGACGGACCAATGAACTGCCTCGGTGCTTAATTCATTAAATATTAATGCGCTCTGTACAGTTGCAGAAACTGTGGATCCTTTATAAAGTCTTTGGTGGAACGCGCTGAGAGGAAATTGAAAATGTGCGAAAAGCTAACGGAGTGTAGGCTACTGAAGGTAAAAGGGCTTTTTTTTTTTTTTTTTTTTTTTTTAGCAAACGTTAAAAAATGTATAATGCCATCAAGAACAACAAACAGATCAAAACAGGTCGCGAGCTGCATTCGTCCAGTAAAAGTTTTTGACCTCATTAATATGCAAATGAGGGTTCATAAATGTACAGTGTGAAACCAGATGACAGGAATAAGATTACTCCATTTTACAATGACCCTGGCCAGTTACAAGTGTGAAAATAGTGTATGCAAGAACATTATGCAGACAGAGGTTGTCAGTCAGCATTGACGGTTAATGAAATACTCAATACATTTAAATGTAATAGCCACTGTCTGAGCAAGGTTGCATACTACGGCCACTGGTGCAAAGTTGCTGTTTTTCCTCACTTTCCGCAAAAGCATGATGTCATTGAAGACACGTTGGCGCCTCCACCAATCAGAGACAAGAACGGCTAGACACTGCATCAAAACAGGATTGAACCGCTTCTAACAATGGGTGGAAACTTAAGACATTTTGCGAAAGATCTGTCATTACTCTGATATTATATAAAATGTATGAATGTTATTTTACCCCCAAAAGGAACGTATAGTGGTAGAGGACCACTGAAAACGAATCTCGTTTTTCATAAGGCTGTAGCATATGAGATGACTGTGTGGCTACCATTCATTCATTCAAGCTGTCACTGACACCTGAAAGAATGTTAAAGTGTAGCCCTAAATTAATAAAATAAATTTGCTGAATATCACACATTTAGGCGATCTAAACGGGATAGTGAAAACGAAGCGTCCAAAATTCATTGTTTGAATGACTGATCATCATAGGTCTGCCATGTAATGTTCCATGTATGGTGTATCATTAATCAAATCCAACACATGAATACATAAAAAAAAAACAACGATAAAGAAAATAAAGATATATGCTTGGACACAATGTCTAACGTTACAGATCCACCGGTCAACAAGTACTGTGCAGCATCCAAAGTATGTCATGTCATCCTGGACCACTGAGCATCCCACCAGTACATTCAACTGCTCTTTTCTGAACACATCTAACGTTACACTAAGAGCATGTTAGATCTGTATTCTTACCTCTTTCATGGCCAATAAGGATGTCTCTATGATTCAGATATTCCACTTCTTCTGTGTAATTCTGAGTGTAGGCAGTGTTGGAGCCAGCATTTCGTGATTCTGTCCAACGAACTTTTGCGAATCCTTTTGCATGTATTTTAAGAGACTTCACGCGAATCTCCCCGGTGACTTCAATGATAACTCTTCCTGAGACGGAGTCCCCGCTTGAGAAAACAGGGACATTGCTGTCATTTAGACAGTCGTAGGTTACAATGAAGCTCTTTACCTTTCCTAGCACCATGGTGGCAAGAAAAGAAAATGTACAAAGTTTTGTAGACAAAAAAAAGCCACACGGCAGTCTATGAAAATAATCTCTTATGAAAAAAAGCGAGAGTCAACACTGGACAGTGTCATTGAGCTGCGAGAGCTGAATAACAGCAAAAGATGCTGTTATCGCGTCTCGGTGAAGGCTTGATGGTCTGCAATGAAAGACAGCGAAATTTCGCCACCGGCTCACTTTAATGGGTTGCTCTAGTGAAAAACAAGTTAGTGCGCATGCGCGGAGCTCTTATCCGTCCCCCTTCTTCCGCTTTTTGTGCCGTTCTTATTTGACCGGGACTCAGGAGACAAATAACAGCGAACAGCTGAGCAGCAATGTATTAAAAGAATACGTGGACGTCTAAACATTTTTCACACGTTTAGGTAGAGCTCCACATTAATATGTGAAAAGTTTGGTTATAAGACTAACAGTTAGTCTGTGTTAAGTGAATTTGGGCTCTTACAACAAGAAATACCGTTG
This sequence comes from Pseudorasbora parva, assembly GCF_024679245.1. Classification (NCBI taxonomy): domain Eukaryota; kingdom Metazoa; phylum Chordata; class Actinopteri; order Cypriniformes; family Gobionidae; genus Pseudorasbora; species Pseudorasbora parva. Next base: position 25,012,808 of record NC_090174.1, on the reverse strand, counting down.
ACAGTTAATCATTTTTCCCCTTTTCCATTGCTGCACTTTGAGATTTTTCGGAATGAAAAGTGCGTTATAAATAAAATCTATTATTATTATTATTATTATTATTATTATTATTATTATTATTATTTTCAAGGCATGCTGCAGCGATAAAGATGGTGAACTGAAGCCAATTGTACCAGCTTCAATCCACAGTAGCTATATGTAAATTTAACTGATTTTGCGTTTTCATTTTATTTCCATGTATTTGGCCTACAGTAGCTTCATGCTGGTTTAAGTTGTGAAATCTGATGGTCCACCCTGCGGCTACAAAAAGTTTTGCCTTTTTCTTCAGTCGCTAGTGTGTGTGAAGGAATTACGATGGTTTCTGCTGCCCTCTAGTGGAACAGTAATTCGACACAATTCCTAATGTAATTGCATGATCACAACAGAACTAAAATGTTAGAAGTTTTAGGTTTATCCTGAGTTTAGCATCTGTTTTTTTTTTGTGTGTGTTATTTTTTATTAAAAAAAATGTGTTTATGGAAAACACAGTCAAAACTTTGGAAACATTACTATAGTAGGCCTAAATAGGCTATAGCCTACTATAATATTTTGAAAGAAGTTATTGAAAGAAGTCTCGTATGTTCACTAAGTCTGCATTTATTTGATCATAAATACAGAAAAAAACAGTAATATTTTAAATAGTATTACAATTTAAAGTAATAGTTTTAATATACTTTAAAATATAATTTAATCCTGTGATGCAGCATCATTACTCCAGTCTTCAGGGTCACATAATCCTTCAGAAATCATTCTAATATGAAACAAATTGGGGTCAGTATTTTTTTTTTTTTTTAAAGAAATAAATACTTTTGATTAGCAAGGATGTTCAATTAATAAAATATGACAGTAAATATTTATATTGTTAGAAAATGAATGTTGTTCTTTTAACTTTTTATTCATCATTAAATGCTGAAAAAGTATCAAAGGTTCCAAAAATATTAAGCAGCACAAATCATCATATTAGAATGATTTCTGAAGGATCTTGTAACACTTAAGACTGACTAATGATGCTGAAAATTCTGCTTTGAATCACATCACATCACAGAAATAAAAATTATATTTTAAAGTATATTAAAATTATATACTTTATTATGTGCACCATTATTTTAAATTGTAATCATATTTCACAATATTGCTGTTTATTCTGTATTTTCCATCAAATATGCAGCCTTATAAGAGACTTCTATCAAAAACATTAAAACATTCAGCATGCAAAACACAACACTGATAACAAGGTTATTATTTTATTTTATAAATAAGAACATTATAAATTAATACAGCAAATTAAATGGTAAAATAACACCATAAAACAAAGCAATTCATTTATTCATGCCACAATAAACTCTGGGAGTACACTTACTCAGATCACAGATCGAATTAAGTTGACAAAACGGTTTAAATGGTTTAAGTTTAAGTTATGCTTAATTGATTAAGGCAGATTCAGAAGTACCAGTACTTAGGTAGAAACCTATACACTTTATTTAAAGAAAAGCATCAGACGGATTTAGAGGTTTCTTTCTTTCTCTCTCTCTCTCTCTCTCTCTCTCTCTCTCTCTCTCTCTCTCTCTCTCTCTCTCTCTCTCTCTCTCTCTATATATATATATATATATATATATATATATATATATACAGTGCCTTGCGAAAATATTCAGCTCCCTTGAACTTTGCGACCTTTTGCCACATTTCAGGCTTCAAACATAATGATATGAAACTGTAATATTTTGTGTAGAATCAACAACAAGTGGGACACAATCATGAAGTGGAACAAAATTTATTGGATTTTTCAAACTTTTTTAACAAATCAAAAACTGAAAAATTGGGTGTGCAAAATTATTCGGCCCCTTTACTTTCAGTGCAGCAAACTCTCTCCAGAAGTTCAGTGAGGATCTGTGAATGATCCAATGCTGACCTAAATGACTAATGATGATAAATATAATCCACCTGTGTGTAATCAAGTCTCCGTATAAATGCACCTGCACTATGATAGTCTCAGAGGCCCGTTTAAAGCACAGAGAGCATCATGAAGAACAAGGAACACACCAGGCAAGTCAGAGATACTGTTGTGGAGAAGTTTAAAGCCGGATTTGGATACAAAAAGATTTCCCAAGCTTTAAGCATCCCAAAGAGCACTGTGCAAGCGTTAATATTGAAATGGAAGGAGTATCAGACCACTGCAAATCTACCAAGACCTGGCCGCCCCTCTAAACTTTCAGCTCATACAAGGAGAAGACTGATCAGAGATGCAACCAAGAGGCCCATGATCACTCTGGATGAACTGCAGAGATCTACAGCTGAGGAGGGAGACTCTGTCCATAGGACAACAATCAGTTGTATACTGCACAAATCTGGCCTTTATGGAAGAGTGGCAAGAAGAAAAAAGTGTTGTTTAAAGTTTGCCACAAGCCACCTGGGAGACACACCAAACATGTGGAAGAAGGTGCTCTGGTCAGATGAAACCAAAATTGAACTTTTTGGCAACAATGCAAAACGTTATGTTTGATGTAAAAGCAACACAGCTCATCACCCTGAACACACCATCTCCACTGTCAAACATGGTGGTGGCAGCATCATGGTTTGGGCCTGCTTTTCTTCAGCAGGGACAGGGAAGATGGTTAAAATTGATGGGAAGATGGATGGAGCCAAATACAGGAGCATTCTCTAAGAAAACCTGATGGAGTCTGCAAAAGACCTGAGACTGGGACGGAGATTTGTCTTCCAACAAGACAATGATCCAAAACATAAAGCAAAATCTTCAATGGAATGGTTCAAAAAATAAACATATCCAGGTGTTAGAATGGCCAAGTCAAAGTCCAGACCTGAATCCAATCGAGAATCTGTGGAAAGAACTGAAAACGGCTGTTCACAAACGCTCTCCATCCAACCTCACTGAGCTCAAGCTGTTCTGCAAGGAGGAATGGGCAAAAATTTCAGTCTCTCGATGTGCAAAACTGTTAGAGACATACCTCAAGCGACTTACAGCTGTAATCGCAGCAAAAGGTGGCGCTACAAAGTATTAACTTAAGGGGGCCGAATATTTTTGCACGCCCAATTTTTCAGTTTTTGATTTGTTAAAAAAGTTTGAAATATCCAATACATTTCGTTCCACATCATGATTGTGTCCCACTTGTTGTTGATTCTTCACAAAAAATTACAGTTTTATATCTTTATGTTTGAAGCCTGAAACGTGGCAAAAGGTTGCAAAGTTCAAGGGGGCCGGATATTTTCGCAAGGCACTGAATATATATATATATATATATATATATATATATATATATATATATATATATATATATATATATATATATATATATATATATATATATATATATATATATATATATATATTTATATATATATATATATATATATATATATATATATCTGTCTGATGCTTTTCTTTAAAATAAGCATTTTTGTCAGGCTATATATAATGTATAGACAGTACCTCTTAGCCTCCAAACTTGAGAACCCCTGTTATAAGTGGTAGTCAAAAGTTTGTCACTTAGGAGAGGATGATTAAGTCACTAAAATTTAGTGCTTTGATTTGGATCATAAACTGGTGCAGATGGAGTCGGATAAAAACCAGGCAGCATGGCATTGGGGTAAAGTTCTGCATATGGAGGTGGTTGTCCACCAGGATAAGGCACAAGGTTAGGCTGAGGTGGCGGATATGGCTGGAATCCCCCAGATGGGCCTTGACAGGGAGGACATTGTTGGTCAGCTGGAAGAATAACCACAGGCAACATAATCTCTGGATCTGTGGCGAAAGACACATCTAGAGAGACCTGAAAGACAATCATGTACAGAAGTCAACATCTACATGTACAAAGAAGAGAAAAAAAAGCTTTGCTGTTTTATAGGAAGTCATCTTTTAAGCTATCAAATTTGGCGTATGAAGGAACACATTTACATTTGAGAAATGCATGAACATTAGTTAAAATGTCATCATCAAAATTATGGCATAATTTACATTTACGTTCTTAAAACAATATTAAATTATCAATTCAGTCCAAATCAACATGAATGGACCCAGCTGACTAAAATAACAGAATAACAAAATAACCTATTTTTTGTCTTACAAGAAAGAAAGAAAGAAAGAAAGAAAGAAAGAAAGAAAGAAAGAAAGAAAGAAAGAAATGAGGGTGAGTAAATGGTCTGTGTACGGTCCGTGTACGTTTTGATCATTTCAGTTCCTGTTTGGAATGGAATATGAGAACAGATAAATTGTGTGTTTATTCATTGTTGTTTTTTTGTTTTGTTTAAAAAAAAAACGATTTTTTTATTTTATTTTGGCTCGATTTTTCATGTTTCGTTTGTGGTTTACAAATCGGTTTATGGGTTCGATATTTCGTTTCCACATGTGGCGTGGGCTGCGCTGAAACGCCCCTTTCATCTGATTGGTCAAAGGTCCTGTTAGACAGAATACGAGTGCGGGACTGACAAAAATAATAAAAAAAAATGTCTGAAAACACTACACACAATGTTGCTGGTCACGTTATTTGTGCTCAATTGCGATTTGCAAGTGACCCCATTATGTGAGACACAGTAGGCTAATATTTGATTAATAATAATTAATAATAATACTTTTTTTTTCAATTTATATAGGCCTAGCGCTTTTCAAGGCACTCAAAGCGCTTTACAATGAAGGGGGGAAACTCCTCAACCACCACCAATGTGCAGATTCCACCTGGATGATGCGACGGCAGACATATTGCGCCAGAACGCTCACCACACACCAGCTGATTGGTGGAGAGGAGACGTAGTGATGAAGCCAATCAGGAGAGGGGGAGGATTTAGGAGGCCATGATGGACAGGGGCCAATGGGCAAATTTGGCCAGGATGCCAGGGTTACACCCCTACTCTTTATCGAAGGACATCCTGGGATTTTTAATGACCACAGAGAGTCAGGACCTCGGTTTAACGTCTCATCCGAAGTATGATGCTCTTTGACAGTACAGTGTCCCCATCACTATACTGAGGTGTTAGGAGATCACAGGATGACAGAGACCACAGGATGAGCGCCCCTGCTGGCCTCACTAACACCTCTACCAGCAGCAACCTGGTTTTCCCAGTTGGTCTCCCATCCAGGTACTGACTAGGCTCAGCCCTGCTTAGCTTCAGTGGGAAACCAGTCTTGGGCTACAGGGTGATATGGCTGCTGGTTTTTTTGTTTTTGTTTTTTTGACGTAAATAATTTTGAAAATTTCATAGAAATATAGTTTATATGTGTAGCAGTTCACGTGAAAACAAAGAGACAGAAAAGTGAGAAACTGCATTCAGAATCATGTCAGTTGAAGAGCACAACATGCCTTTAAAGGTCCCGTTCTTCGGGTGTTTTCGAAGCTTAGATTATGTTTACAGTGTGCAATATAACATGAGTTCATATTTTGCGTGTAAAAAAACACAGTATATTTCACACAATTTACTTATCTGTACAGCGCTGTTTCCTCTGTCCTAAAAACGGCAGGAAGATTTCCTTGTTCTATGAAGCCCCTCCTTCAGAAACACGTAACGAGTTCTGATTAGGCCAGCGCTTCCAGTGTTGTGATTGGACAGCAGCTTAGCGCACTTTGCCCGGAAAGGTCCCGCCTCTTACCATAACGGGGAGATGCAAGTGGGAGAGCAACAAGACCACGCCCCCTATTTTGCGTGTACTTGTGGGTGGAGGGTTAGTCAGAAAATGGTTCTAGTGACGTCATTACAGCAGGAAGTGCAGGGGTGTGGTCCAAACCGGCCGTTCGCTGTATGAAAGGGAACTTCTGTTAAATAAAATATCTCGCTTGGCATTGAACTTTGAGCTTTATAATTTTACAGGTATTATTTATGCTCTAACAGCAACATTTCACACTAACTAAAGTTTGAAAGATGGAATCGCGAAGAACAGGACCTTTAAATTCGTATTAGTTTTATTATAAATTGAATACAATTGTATTACATACTGAATTAGGTGATGTTTCTCTGAGTTTTCTTTATTATTAGATGGAAAAACATTCAATGCAAAAACTAGTGTGAATATCTTAAAAGAAACTAGAGAGTGGCAAACTTTAAAGCAGGGTAAGTTTTAATTAGTTGTACAGCTTGAAGTGTAAAGCTTGTTCTCATAAACAGATACGGCCTATTTATAAATGAAATTCATTTGTCATTTAAACTGATGCAAACAGGGAAAGTGAGTAGTCTTATCGTATTATCCTGTCACCCCCTCTAGTGGACAGCGTTAATCATTACGGCCTTCATTGCTCAGATAACGCAAGTCAATGGGATTTTTTGGGGAAAGTAATTCTGACCAGTTAGAAAAGATATAAGCGAGTCAGACCAGTCTAAAGGTCGGAACTGAGTTTGTTGAAGCATTAAAGTTCTCATAATATTAATAATAAATAATAATAATGTTTAAATAGGCCTATGCTGTCTTTCTCAAGCAAACTTAATAAAGAAAACTCAGAGAAACATCACCCAATTCAGTATGTAATAAAATTGTATTCGTTTTATAATAAAACTAATAAGATTTTAAAGATGTCCTGCTCTTCAATCGACATGATTTTAATTAATCCCAAACCCTGCTAATTGTGTCAGTATCAATGAATGTTTACTGATACTAGGCTCTCACTTTTCTGTCTCTTTCTTTTCACGTGAACTGCTTCACATAGGCTACATTCATAAATATAAACTATATTTCTATTTATATATTTCTATAAATTTGATATTTCCGTTTCTGTTAAATCCAAAGAGACAGAACTATTTGCACTGTATCAATGAGAAATAGGCTATCATACTCAAATAATCAAATAATACTGTGGCTCACATTAATGGGGTCACTTACAAATCACAACAGCATGAATAACGTGACCAGCAACATATCTCTGCTTTAAATATTGTGTGTAGTGTTTTCAGACATTTTTTTGTTATTAAATTGCATTTGTCAGTCCCGCACTCGTATTCTGCCTGACAGAATGAAAAGCTTGCACTGAAGGCGGAGTGGTTTGACCAATCAGATGAAAGGGGCGTTTACATCGAACCCATAAACCGATTTGTAAACCACAAACGGAGAATGAAAAAAAAAAAATCGAGCCAAAATCTAATTTTTCGCTTTTTAAACTAAACAAAAAAACGAATAAAAACGCTGAATTATCTTTTCTCGTTATTCCATTCCAAACAGGAAATGAAATGATCAGATGATACACCGACCGTAAAGGATGCCAGAATCTTCATCTTTTGTATGAACTATCCCTCTAAATACGGCAATACTAAGGAAGTCAAAATAGCACCTTGAGGTAGTACTGCACTTTCAGAATTCTGCAGTTTTCAATGGTGACAGGCAGGTAACGTGGAAGCTTCAGGTTTACTATGAAGTTGTGCTTTCCTCCAGATGGGACGCAATCTTTAGTCTCATGAACTATGTTTTTTGATTTTATTTTAGTTTCCTTGCCAGCCATGAAGGTCTGTTGCTGCTGGAGGCTGTACATTGGCTTGACATCATGGGATGAAGAGTTGTCAATATCAACAACATTTTTTATTGTTTCACCTGCAGCATTAATAAGGAATTAGAGACAACATAGGTGACCAGTAATAAAAAAAAAATAGACAAACTGAAATTGGACCTTCAGTTTATGCAGCTTTGGCTTTTGAGAGCTACACAGGTGCACAGGTACACACCTTGCATATAGCCAGTTTTGTCAGTTGTTACAGCCAATGATATTTTTCCTGAGCTGAATAGTCTCATCTTCTTCTCTCGTATGACATATTGTGGTAGCTGTATGAAAAAAAGAAAGTAAAACATTGAAATTAGTAAAAAACTACATCACAAGTAAATCATTTAAATTACGTTACTTGAGTTTTGTTGACAGAATAAGCAGTTACATAATTTTAATCTCAATTTGAGCAGGTGAGTCTGTAACCATTTTCAAAAAACGTCTAAAGACATCTTTTCCAGCAGCACCTGACCAATTAAGACCAGCACTAACTTAACAATTCTATTTGTTTTTAGTATATATATATATATATATATACATAGTATATATATATATATATATATATATATATATATATATATATATATATATATATATATATATATACATAGTATATATATATATATATATATATATATATATATATATATATATATATATATATATATATATATATATATATATATATATATATATATATATATATATATATACACTGCATGCTGGACTAACTGAGACTTGTTACAGCACTTCTATGCTGTTGTTCCTTGTTGGTCTGATTGCTTATATTGCTCTCCTCATTTGCAAGTCGCTTTAGAAAAGCATCTGTTAAATGATTAAATTTAAATGTAATAATCTTTCCATTTATCAACAAACGAGCGCCAAAGAGTCAAACATATTGTAATTCATACCATTAAAAATTCATGGGTCCTATCATTTCTGGGCAAAACGGTTAATTCTCTACATGTACTAGATGTTGGCTTCCTATGCCTCTTCAGCTTTACCATCAAGACGTACTTAACCGAGCCATGAACTCCTTCAAAAGATGCAGGAATATTTCTGAAATCAAGGCAACATAAAAATATTTAGTTTCTCACAAAAGACTGACAAGCATTATAGTGCATAATATGGTATTCGATACATGCATCAGCAAGTACAGAAAAATAAAAACATTGTCACTTGTATGGTAAAAGGTGATGTTCAACATCAAGGCTTCAAAGCATGTATATAAAAAGAAAAAATGTAACAGTAAAGCATTGCAGGTAAACACAGCCAGATCTGCCGGTGATTTCGCTCTGCAGCTCAAGCTGGAAACCTTTACATATTTCTATCCTGCTTCTTTTACACATTTGCGGGGACCAATCATATGGCGGGTTTAACAAAATGGCTGAGAGAGAAGCGATGGATCGTTGGTCTGATTGGTTGAATAACTATCCGATTACGCACAGAGTCATTTGAACTATGCCCATTGATCACACCTCCTGTGCAGTAATAAAACAGAGCAGACTCCCCAGACCAATGTTCAATCTTAACAAAAAATTGCTTGGCCCGATGATAGCCAGACAAGCACTGAACTGCTTGATTCATTTTGCCTTAACCACGTGATCTGTGACGTTCTAAGCTTCGTTTTCACACACGTGCTGCTTCATATTCTGATTCAAATAATGCAAACCTCTTGCGCCATTTCAAGTGTCATTCGCTTATTTGATAAAAATAAATCATAATACAGAATTACGATTAAATATTTAAATGTGTAGTTTTGAGCATGTTCATTGTAAATTATTTTCTGGATCACAGGTACTTTATTCTATAAGAATCTTTTATTTTGCTCATATATGCCTACATGAGCCTTGCCTATTATTTCACAAATCTAGTTATATATTGTGTACGTGCACGTTACACGTGACAGACTTATACGTTTTTTATAGCACATAAATGACTGGGCAGCTGAAAGGCAGACTGAAAGGCAGCTTTTGCCGCCTTCACGTGCTGTCGGATTAATCGTACATACGAATTTACTGAGGTTCCACTGGGAAGATCGGAAATAATTTTGAGACCCAAGTTCCCAAGATGGGCGTGGCACAACCGTTAAAAATGGCGGATGGGAGACGAATTTCTGCTGTGGCAGGTGTTAATTCAGGTTTTTTTTTTTTTTTCACAACAGTTTCATTGTCTTTTCTTGTCGTTAAAGTAGTACATATTTGCATAAATTAATAATAATTTGAAGCATATTGTGTATTTTAAACACATCGAAAATCGCATGTAGTTGACCATCATTCCCAACTATCTAGTGTGGTAAAAGTAGCTAGGATGTATGGCTGAAAACTATTAACATTTTAATCTTTAAGCCTTACCTTGTCTATATTCTGCCTTTATTGTAAATGTGATTATAAACAATATGCTTTCGTGTTGTGCTGCTAGTGTTTGCCAGTGATTCTATGATTTTCTCAAACCGGGAAATAACTGAAATGTTTTTAGGCTATAGTGTTAAAATAACATTTTCCCAAGACGCACAAAAATATATGAACCTGGCACCCTCCATTCTTTCCGACAACAAAGGACCTGAACACAACAAGCTCGTAATCACGACTTCTAAAATGGGAAGTAGGAAACTTCCGATAGCACATGAAGGCAGCATAATTCCACCTTTTGACCACAAGATGTTGTTAGTGTGCCCCGTGTTGAAGAGTAATTAACCTTTTTATGGTACAGTTGAGGGGAAAGCCTCGATGCTTCAGAAATCTTTATTTTCACTATAACTACAAAATCGCAGGAGAAACAGGGTTTTTATAAAAACAAACAGAAACAACCTCAAGGGGAAAAACAAGACTTGACTTGAGGGGCAGGGAATAACGAAGCACAAATGACAGGTAACAGATGACAACAACCTATTACAGGACTGCAAACACACTCAAAAAAAATGGTTCAGGCCCTTCATAGATACGACACATTTAAATTATGTTCACTTTAAACATATCTAATTTAGATAAAATGTAATTTAATTGTGTTCAGTCAACCTAATATATTTAAAACTGAAGTTCACCTAATCAATTTGTGTTAAAACTACATAAAATATTTGAGTTGACATAACTAACTGGGCAGCGGATCTGTAATTCCCAGCATGCTTTACAAGGGACTAAATTATGAGAGTATTTAATTTAGGGATTAAAGTTTTAATTTATGGTTTTCTGTAAAATGGAAAGTTGTTGTAAGTTAATGTTAGTGTTTAATGTTCAGTTATATTGGACATTTAGAGAAGTTTCTGTAATGTTTTTGAATTCTGTGTTTACCATTTTGCTGAAGAGTGGCGCCTGGGCTTAGAGAGTGGGCATTTAGTTATCTATGCTAATGTTAGGCGTTACATCACCCTTTTCTTAAATTGCATTATATTCATTGTGTATGATGATGAAAGTATGACACGTTCAAAAAAACTCATGTTATAAGTATAAAAATACAACTTAAACTGTATTTGATAAAATGGAGTTGGACCAACTCAATTACATTTAATTGCATGAATTAGATTTTTATTATTTGGGGCTACACATATTGATTGGATTGAAAACCTGCCCTCAATTAAATTGAGTTTGTCCAATGAGTTATTTTTTTGAGTGCACAAGGAGAAAAATAGGGAAGCAAACAAAAGCAGTAACAGGGAGGGCATGTGGGGCAAATGAACCAATAGTAGATATAGGCGGGGTTAGACAATGGACAGGAGAGCACATGGCACAAGGAAACAATGACAAGACGTGCTCACACCAAACATGACAAACAAGCACATAGACAGCAAAGACAAATTACAAGCCAGGTGCTCACACAAAGACAAAACAAATACAGGAGTGCCAGGGCTCTGTCACAAAAACAAGAATAAACAAGACCAAAATGACAGAACCCTGACAATAGGTTTTTAATGAAATTCAAATACCTGTTGTCCAGTTCATATATTACTATTAGTGCATATCAAAGCAAATATCCTTGAATTGTAAGCAAATAAGAAAGTTTTATCAAAGCAAATATTGTCTAATAATATGCTGTCAATATTACTAAGCATCTGATTTTTCAGATGATGATTAGTTTTGCTTTCACTATCATAATCTACCATAGGGAATTTATTCTGTACATTGTGTTTATAAGCTGTGAATCACAACTGATAAACATTATTTCACTGTGCACATATTTAAACAATATAGAACAACCACCATTGAAGACTAAATTTTATCACTCACTTTTGAGGCAGACGAAATCTGAATGGAAAAACATGACGTCCTTTTTTAATCACTGGTCCATCTAAGAAACATAAATTAGTTAGTATAAGAGAGTTGTGATGTATTTTTTTCAACAAACTTTTTTTATTCTACTGTCACTACACTCTTTTCCGTTTTCATGTAACTTATGATTTTTGTGTGTTTTGTCTTCATGAGAAGAATTGTATTGTGGACTATTTTGTAAAGGAAGTGTGAACTGTTGTGTCGTAATGTGTGTGGGAATGGATGGAAGTGAATGAGAAATCAAAATAGATGAAGTTTGCTACTCTTGTCTTGTGTACTTCATTGTTTTATTTACTGCTGACAGATAATACATAATTTATGTATTGTAATTAAATTTCAATAAAAGTAACTTATTTAATACCAGAACGTATGGGAATCTGTGTGCAAAACTCTTACTTACAAGTTTCTCCACTTACACGAGTGGTACTCCTTTCTTGTCTCCTTTCTTGTCCTGTAGACATCACAGCAACAAATATATTATTTCCAATTTCCTTATTCTTTAATGCTCTTTTTTAAGCACCTGTCCCCTTGGGTTGTAAGTTCACTATGAGGATTTATTATTTCCTGATTATGAATGTACACATAAATAAAATATGTTTTATAATAACATTGACAATAATAATAAATGTTCCCTTTAAGTCGGTCATGTTCAAAGTTGCATTGACGTCGCCGATGTATTGGGAGCTCTATCAGCTTTGAGTGTATATAGAACGACCCAATGCACAATGGCGTGCAAGAATTGCATCTCCCGCACTGGCCTGCAGCACTGATATATATATATATATATATATATATATATATATATATATATATATATATATATATATATATATATATATATATATATATATAGATATAGATATAGATACAGAAGCGGGTGCAGCGCACATTTTACATTCACTTCAGAGCTGAATATTATGTGGTGCCGAAGAGTGTTTCAGAGAGAGAGAGAATGAGAGGAGAAAGGGTTTGAGTGCTGAGAGAGAAGACACGGAGCGAGGACTGAAGAGAAACAAATGCTGTTTTCACAGCAAAGAGTGATCTCTTCTTGTTAGGCTGTTCCAGTGACATGAGTGCATACACAGGGCTGCACTATTTCCCAGTGTTTTGCCGCGACCATCTCATTGTGTGCTTCAGCACATTTAAAAGAGATTTTTCCCCTTAAAAGAGTACATACACGGGTGTGACACTGCATCTTTTTCAAGATTTCATTCCACCCATGCGTTTCTGGATGCGGTCGTTCCCTGTCACCAGCTGACATGTCTGAGCATTCAGCACAATGAGGCAGCATTTGTGGAAAGTTCATGTACTCAATGCAGGAGCATGACTATCTCGCCATTGAGGTTGAGACTCACCCACATTCGGGAAGGCGAAGTATCCTTAACTATGCCCCGATCTAGTGCTATTCATGTTGGCCTTAGGGAAGGGGACTCCGCCTTCCCAAATGTAGACATCAACATCCTGTCATCGGCCAGAGTCCTGAAAGACACCACTGGACAGACATGGAAGGGGCCAGAGGGTTCTCTTGGTAACACCCAAAAACAGGATGTTGATCGCTGCATTGAGGAGGTGCTTCAGTCTACTGATGAAGACTAAGCTGTGTTCCCTCCCGCTAGGAGGGTAGTTTTGCCAGAGATGGATCCAGAATTGATGCCTATGCCTTCCCGGACCGCCAAGAAGGTCTGGCTCATGTGAAACCCTACATCATGTCCTGAACCTTCTAGGTTGGATGATTGGTATCTCGGGGTGGTCCGCCCTAGTGCCTTTCTTCCTGGAAGTGAATGAGGAGCTTACTAGGTCGTGGAGGGGCACCTTTCTCTGCCAGAAACCAGGCTAGTAGTAAATCCCTGCAGTGGAACAGGCCGTTGAGATGCAATGTGTCCGGCGTTCACCTCTGTTGCTGCAGGAGGGTGCTTCTGTTTTCTGGAAGAAGATTGCAGTCCTATTGGTGAAGGAAACGATAGAGCCGGTCCCTCCAGCTGATACGAAGACTTCTATAGGCTTCTACAGCCTGTACTTCATTGTACCCAAGAAAGGAGATGGGTTTCAGCCAATTGGCCCCTGCACAGGCTGCCGTTCAGGCTGTGTACTTTTAGGTCTTGATTCTCCCTCGACACAGACCGCTCTTAGGTTTTGTGTTCATGGGGTGGGCATATCAACTTTGTGTCTTTACAAAATGGGGAGGCGGCCATTGCTACCATGAGAGAGCGTGGAGTTCGTATTCTCAACTACCTCAGCGAATGGCTAATTCTAGCCCAGTCCAGAGAGCAGTTGTGCGAACATAGGGCCATGGTGCTCAGTCACTTCAGCCAGTTGGGACTTTGGGTCAACTGGGAAAACAGCAAACTTTCCCCTCTACAAAGAATCTCTTTTCTAGGTATGGAGTTAGACTCGGTCAATCTGACTGTGCCTCACAGAGGAGCGCGTCCAGTCGGTGATGAACTGCTTGGTTTCGTTCAGAAGCAGAACAGCGGTCACAATGAAACATTTTGAGAGGCTCCTGGGGCATCCGCAGTAACGCTGTTCGGATTGCTTCATATGAGGCCACTTCACCACTGGCTCCATGACCTGGGCCAGAGATGTTACATAAGTAACTGAGATGTTTCTTGAGCAGCAAATCAGCATATTAGAATAATGCTGCAAATATAGCTTTATCGCATGAATACAAAAATTGTATTGATTAAAATAGGAAACAACTATTTTTAAATTGTAATATTTCACAATATTATTGTTTTTACTGTACTTTTGGTTTAATAAACACAGTCTCTGTGAGCATAAGAGACTTCATCCAAAACATTTATAATTGTAATGTTTCCAAACTTTTGACAGGTAATTTTATATAATTTATTATATTACTGTATATACGTTTTTATTGTTATTATTTATGGATATATCTTTTAATTCTGTAACTCACCTTTCTTCAAGCTCTCTTGAATAAAGTATTGCTTTAGTTTGAAGTATCTCTCATGGTCACGGTAGGTTCTATTGCTATCGCTCGATGGGTCAGGCCAGCGGACCTTCGCATCTCCCTTCAGCTTCACAAAAAAATGGTCCACAACTATTTCTTTGGTTACTTCCAAAACAACATGCCCCTCCACAATGTCTCCACTAGTAAAGGTATTGCTTTCATTAATCTTGTTGTAATAAAGACCGAGCACTTTGATGGATCCTGACATTTTTTGTTTCTATGTATGTACAGTATACTAGACATTCAAAGACAGCTACAGCTCTTCCCGTTCTCGTAGGTGAAGCAAGAGTGACAAAGTTCATGCTTCAAAATAAAATAAAACATTTGAGGGAGTGGCACTTCCTACACCTGGTCTGAACAGATCTTTCAGTTCAAAGTTCACTGTGATAGATGGAGTTAACAGTCATACAACAGGTTTTGACTTCAGGAGCTTATTTCCCTCTGTAACAAACTCTACTGAAGGGTAGGGTAGATGAACTGAAACACAGTTTATTAAATCCAAAATGTGAACAAAAATACAATAAACATAGGCTTGGCTTGGTTTAGCATGAACAAGAAACATGAAACTGCACCAACAATGGTACAGGGGATACTTGCATGGTGGCCGTGGCATGGCGAGGATCAAGTAATACTGAAGTTCCACTCTAATTAAAGGAGTACGTCTTAGGATATATTCGAATTTCTTGAAAAGGGGAATGAGACGCTGAGTCTTGTTGACATACTTCAGGCATGCCTCGTGTGTCTTCCTTCAGACAATCTAAAACTGATGATGTGTTTTTTAGTGCCCTTTGACAGCACCTGACTGTCGTAGCCAATCAAAATTGGTGTGTATCCACACATACATCCACACCAAGTCTCAACTGTGCATCCATGCGGCCTAGCATGGCAGGGAGAGCAGCAATAACCCCCTTAGGGTAAACCGAACAGAAGCAACAATGTATTGCAGATAGCATTAATGTTGATATTAAATGTACAAAATAATTCAGGAATTTAGTCTGATTCAAGGGGAATTAGAATACCAAATCCTGACTGACCAGGGGAGGAGCTGGGGATGGAGATGGGCAAATTAGCAAATGAACAAGCAAATACATTTAATAGCCTAAACAATAGGATACAACAAACAAATTATTTCCATGTTTTTGTCACAAGGTTTTGTTTTATTATGTACTGAAAGTATATAATCTTTCTCCAGTCCACTCCCCAACTCAAACACACAGAAACAGTACAAACACACTCACACAAACGTGTTGCCAGCGTTGCTCTGACGATTTAAGTTAAATAGCTTAACTGAAAAGATACATGAATTTCTCACTAGCTCTGTAATAAGAGCTGTTCTTAGAGCAGAGGAACATAATTTTACTTTCAGTAGATGCTGCTGTGTAGCCTTCGTGCTCTAATGTAGACTTCTAGTGGTATTGCAAGTGATAAATGCTGCATCATTTAGAAGTAAATACATATGGTACGTTCAAGTCATGTTGTAAAGATCGTATTTACAAATTGAATGCACAAGAACGCCACAACAAACTTGTAAATACCAGTGGGAAGTTGGGGATTTTATTTAAGCCCCAATCTGTACGAATTGGTGCCGTTTCCATTAGAAACATGGTGGAATCAATAGATTCAATAAATGTAGTTGAATACAATGGGTA
The DNA here is from genome assembly GCF_024679245.1 of Pseudorasbora parva. NCBI lineage: Eukaryota > Metazoa > Chordata > Actinopteri > Cypriniformes > Gobionidae > Pseudorasbora > Pseudorasbora parva. The sequence continues at coordinate 24,996,421 of NC_090174.1, read as the reverse complement.
TTTAGCAGTGACATTGATAGGCTTTGTCATTTACAACTAAGTAAGCTAACATTGTAAATAACAATTAGCCTAATATAAAATTATACAGTTTACAGTGGCTTCATAGATTAATTAAAGATGTAAAAGATTAAAATTCACCTGATGCACATTCTTTGTTCTTCATTTTCCATAAGCAGAGTTAACAAATCTTGCTGTATTTTCATGAAATTCATTAAAAGAAGGTACATCACCATCTTGCTCCGACCAAAGAGACTTGAACGCATATGTGGTAAACACGATTTCTCACCTCGTAAATACAAACATCCAAGGAGGACTTGAACGCATACCCTAAAATCCCCATAAAATACAAAATATTACATAAAATTGTTATTAAATTGTAGTCTAAAATGAAAGTAACCAGTTGAACTTTAAAACAGTTGAACTAGTCAAAGTAGCCTATAGTCAAGTTATGTTTACTACAAGCTTTATTTTATGCTGTGTTTCAGGCAGGTTTTTCAGCCAGTATTACAACTTCAAACTACGACTCACTACTTTGTAGCATTCCAGGCAGTCACGACACACTGCCTGAGCGCAAGGAAACGGGGTAGCTACATGTAAACAAAGCATGACGTCGGATCATACGGGGCTTATGCTCATTTACAATCATTTCTAAAGATGATTACTTGCTTATTTAAGGGAAATGGAGAAGAAAAATTGGTGCATAATGCAAGAGAAGCTGTTATACCTTTTATTATAACAAACACGGCATCCGTAGGGGCTGCCATTGTTGTTTCGTGGCCTATGTGACGTCAGAGCTCGTAACTGGGAGTAAAAGTGCTAAGTTTGAAAGGCACAATAATAGGCACCACGCTTAAGTTCATGCAGATGAAAACCATAACATTATTACTGATACATCCTAATTGGTAGTCAAAAGTTTGCCTGCTGAAGAAGATTAATAAGGCACATTAGGTGAGGATGCTTTAGTGCTTTGATTTGGATCATAAACTGGTGCAGATGGAGTTGGATAGAAACCAGGCAGCATGGCATTTGGATTTGGATAAAGCCCTGCAGCAGCTCCTGGATAGGGCAGCGCTGTAGGGTCATGCAGATTGGGGTAAAGTTCTGCATATGGAGGTGGTGGTCCACCAGGATAAGGCACAAGGTTAGGCTGAGGTGGCAGATATGGCTGGAATCCCCCAGATGGGCCTTGACAGGGAGGACATTGTTGGTAGGCTGGAAGAATAACCACAGGTAACATAAGTGCAGGATCTGAGGCGAAAGACACATCTAGAGAGACCTGAAAGACAATCATGTACAGAAGTCAAATGAACTGAGTGAAGTTACAAAGGAGAGAATACAAATAAATTACTTCTTTTTGCTTTACACTTTATAGGTCTTGTATTTGCTGCAAAATAAATGTTGTTATAGACTATTGTACCACACAAATTAAAAAGCTTTCGAGAAATTTGTACAAAATTAAAGGGGTGGTTGCATGCGATTTCACTTTTTTCACTTTAGTTAGTGTGTAATGTTGCTGCTTGAGGATAAACAGTATCTGCAAAGTTACAGCGCTGAGAGTTTAATGCAAATGGATTTATTGTCTTTTAAATGTATGGCAGTTTATTACCTACAGAAACGGCCAGTTTGGACTACAATGAGCTTCTTCCCGGGTTGGTGGCATCATAAACCCTTGCTATTAACATAAACAATGCCCCAGACGTGACTTCTGCACGTAACGGTAAGGAAGTGGCATTTCTGGACAACCTGTGCTTGGCACTTCAGCCAATAAAAATACAGGAAACTACATTTGGTCATCCAACCAATCTAAGACCAATGCGTTTTTCGGAGATGGGCTTCACAGAAGCAGGAAGCAAACAAGCTGTTCAAAGGACAGTGGAGACAGCAGTGTGAAATAAAGGTAAAATATAAGAAAAATATGGCGTTTAAAAAAGAAGAAGTATTAAGACATGTTATACTGCGCCCCATAAACACAACCAAGCCTAGAAAAAACACAGAACCACTCCTTTAATGGAATAGTTAAAGCTGCAGTTCGTAACTTTTTGCGCTCTTGCGGTTAAACAGAACTGAATCTTGCGGAAGAACATTGCAGCCGGAGCCACTTCTCTCTGTTTGTGTCTTTGCCGAGTCACACAGGGACTGTGCTCATCCGCAGGAGTTCCTACCAGTCTGGTCTGAAACAGTCCCAATATAAAGACTTATTATAAGTGTACCATAATAATTCAGGGTAAGACAATAACACAGGTTGTAAAATTCATGTTGCACATTCTAATTATATATTTTTTGTAAATCTTGAACACAAAAAAGTTACGAACAGCAGCTTTAAATCTACACCATGTAATTTTTCCGTCCACTAAAGGGTGCCTATTCAAAACAAAGGCATAGTTTGATGACGCCAAGTTTGAGGCCTTTCTGAGCCATCGGATTTCAACAAAAATATCTGGGTATTAATAAACGGGTGTTGAACGACATGAGGATAAGTAATTAATGACAGATTTTCATTTTTGGGTGAACTATCCCTTTAAAAATATTAAAGATCAAAAACTTTTGAATGCCAGTTTTACTTAAAATATGGCAATAATAAGGAAGAAAAAATAGCACCTTGATTTGGTACTGCACTTTTATAATTCTGCAGTTTTCAATGTTGATAGTCAGGTCATGTGGAAGGTGTATGTCCACTATGAATTTAGTCTTTTCTCCAGATGGGACGGGATCTTTAGTTTCTTTGACTATATCCTTAAATGCTTTATTAGTGCTCTTGCCAGCAATGAAGGTCTGTTGCTGCTTGAGGCTGTACTTTGGCTTGACATCACGAGATGAAGAGTTGTCAATATCAACAGAAACTCTGATTGTTTCACCTGCAGCAATGTAAGAAATTAAAGGAATTAAAGACAACATTTATCAATAATGGGGAAAAGAAAGACAAAATGACTATAGCCGGGTTTTCCATCCAAGTTGCAAATTTTATGCAAATCTATTTGCAGGTAAAGCAATGTTTCCGTGTGTTCAGGAGAACAAAGTATATTAAATATCCAATTGGAGTTAAAATATGTTTACATCTACTTACCCTAATAAAAAATGTATCTACTAATGTGACCATTTATGTTTTTATGCAAATTTGGGACATTTGATTTGCTGTTTAAATCCAGGAGCTCAAAATCTGGATAAAAAAATATGTTGATGGAGACCTGGCCATTGTCATTACAGGCTAATGTTTTTAGTTTATGCAGCTTTGAATGAGGCGCTACCTTGCATATAGCCAGTTTTGTCAGTGGTTGCTGTCATTGACATTTTTCCTGAGCCAAAAAGTTTCAACTTCTTGTCTTTTGTCACAGACTGTGGTTCCTGTTCCATGTAAAAAAAATAAAAAAACATTAAACATTAACACTAAAATCACATACAATTTCTTCTACGCTCTACGTCCAAAGCAAATGGTTTGCGTCACATTACATGAGTTCTGATGACAGTATAGGCAGTTACATAATCTCTCTATGTATCAATAGATGAGCGCCAAAGAGTCAAACATTGTATTATAATTCATACCAGTAAATGATCATTGGTCCCATCATTCCCTGGTGAAAAGTTCAATTCCGAACATGTACTAGACGTAGGCTTCCAAGGCCTCTTTAGCTTTACCATCAAGACATACTTAACCGAGCCATGAACTCCTTTAAAGGATGCAGGCATTTTTCTGAAATCAAGGCAAAATAGAAATCTTTAGTTTCTCATAAAAGACTGACAAGCATTATAGTGCATAATATGGGAATATTGGTATGTTAGCCATTGCTACTGTATGATAATAGGTTTTAATTAATTCCAAATAACTGTTTAAAATACCAGCATATACAATATACTTTACAATTTTTTTTTGTTTTACTTAAAGGGTTAGTTCACCAAAATTTTTATTTATGTCATCACTCATTAATGACTCACCCTAATGTCGTTCCTCACCCATAAGACCTCTGTTCATCTTCGGAACGCAGTTTAAGATATTTTATATTTTAGTCCCAGAGCATAGGCCGTCTATCTACACTTTACTGTCCATGTCCAGAAAGGGAATAAAAACATCATCAAAGTAGTCCATATGGGACATCAGTTAGTTAATTAGAATCACTCGGCTCGCCAATGTCATGTGATTTCAGCAGTTTGACACGTGATCCAAACTGCTGAAATCACGTGACATTGGCGATCCGAATCATTGATCAAATGAACTGATTCATGACCATTTTAATCTTTATTTGAGGAACACGGAAGAGAAGACAATGCTGAATAAAGTTTAAAGATCATAGTTTTTGATATTTTTGGACCAAAATGTATTTTCGATAGCCTAGAAATCTAGACACACCTTAGCAGCAGCAAATCTAATCTGCAGCGAGTGTCGTCTAGCAACTCTCAATACACTTCTGAGCTGTGAAAACTAAACTCTGTTCGGGCCAATCACATCGTGTACAGAGTCGGTTGGCGGGGTTCAAAATAATGACGGCCAAGTTGCGCTTGCGTGCTACCAGTAAACACAGAAACTGGCGAACGGCGGTCTTTCCAATCGGCTTTGACTGCGACTCTGGAAGACTTGGAGTTAAGCTTTTCCCTGAGAAAAGAACAAAGAACGACACTGAAGTCATTCTTAAAAAGGGAAGATGTGTTCGGAGTTTAGCCGACCAGATACAGCGAAAGTTTAATCTTCACATGTTTACTAGCTTCAACTAGCTCCGGTTGCTCAATGTTGCTCTGGTTGGTTGTAGCGCTATCCAATTGTGTGCAGAGGGAGTTTGAAAGACAGCCGTTTATCCTGCCTCTTGGATTGACCCCTGTCAATGGTGAGTTTCCAGACCAAACATCTTGATGTGGGTCTGGCTTGTCAGGCTACATTTTCGATGCTTCAAGAGATTCTAATCAACCAACTGATGTCACATATGGACTACTTTGATGAAGTTTTTATTAGCTTTCTGGACATGGACAGTAAAGTGTGCATAGACTGCCTATGCTCTGGGACTAAAATATAAAATATACTCAACTGTGTTCCGAAGATAAACAGAGGTCTTACGGTTGAGGAATTACATTAAGGTGAGTCATTAATTTCATTTTTTGGTAAACTAACCCTTTAACTAAACACATATGCAGCATATTATTGCTATCGAATTGATTAATTTAATCCATAATAAAAGTTTGTTTACATTATATTTGTGTACTGTGTATAATTATGTATATGAATATACACACATGCATAGTGCATGTATATACTGTGTGTATTATACACACACACACACACACACACACACACACACACACACACACACACACACACACACACACACACACACATATAATAAATGTTTCTTAAATGTATACATGCATGTGTTTGTATTTATATACATCATTATACACAGTACACAAATATACATTTTTGCACCTTGATTTATTGATTTGGCAGCACTAATTAAAATCAAATATTCGAGAATAATGAGAAATGAATATGACTAACATCTGCTTTTTTCAGAAACTGACTGCCATTTAAGAACATATTGACTATTAAATATTATCACTCACTGTTGAGGCAGCTGAAATCTGAATGGAAAAACATGACTTCCTTCTTTAATCACTGGTCCATCTGAGATGAGCATAAGGCATGTTAGTATGGGTTAAAAGAGAGTTTTGTTCCTTTTCCAAAAAGCATTTTTATCAGCAAACAATATTTTCATGCTTCGTGCAAATTAAAAAAAAAAAATGTAATTCAGTTTTATATGTATTTATTAGTGCAATGTGTAAATAAAAACGTCACTTACAAGTCTCTCCACTTATAAGAGTGGTATTCTTTTCGGGTTGTCCTTTAGACAAGAAATGCAAGTAAGTTATATCCCCATATTATTATCATTACACACAAACACACACACAACAACAACAACAATTTATAATAATCATCAATGTTGTCCATCTTACCGTATTTCGAGCTCTCTTGAATGAAGTATTGCTTTATCTTGAAGTATCTCTCATGGTCGCTGTATGTTGTTGTTTCGTCATCACCTGTGCTTTCAGTCCAGCTCACGTTCGCGTCTCCCGTCAGCTTCACAAACAAATGATCTACTTTGATTTCTTTGGTCACTTCCAAAACAACTCGACCCTCCACAATATCTCCGCTAGTAAAACTATTGCTTTCATTAATGGGGTCGTAATGGAGATTAAGCTCTTTGATGGATTTCGACATTTTATTATGTATGTCTCTCTAACGTTACACAGCATGCGCGGGCTCTTCTCATTCACGAACTGTAACTGTGGGTGAAAGCTTGACTGACTGACATTCTTTCGACATAAGCACAGGCTTGAGGGCGTGGCGCTTCCTGGTTAGCAATAATATTGCATTACATCGAAAACATTTGAATATCCTATGGGACTTTGGTTTTGCTATAGGTTCAGTTCAGCCTTTTTTTTTTTTTTTTTTTTTTTTTTTTTTTTTTTTTTTTATTGAGCGAACATATGAATTACAACATTGAATCCAACAAACAACAAAAAACGTTTCACAGACAGTAGCCACATGTTTTCAACAAGGTTAACAAGAGAAAAAAAAAAAAAGAAAAAAAAAAAAAAAGAAAAGAAAAGAAAAAAAAAACCAGACAAGTATTTCTTCCTTTTTTCTTACTGACAAATTCAATATTCATATAAATTGTTGAGCATAGTGGGGACATTAGATTATAAAGAATTCATCCAAAAAGTTTAACAAAGTATCATTCTTTTTGTTTTTAATTAATTGTAAAGCTTTGTTCAGCGATTCCATCTCTTTTAAAAATAAACTACATTTAGGGATGCATTTGGCAAATTTTTGTTTATGAATATAATATTTACCATGCAAGATGTAGAAGTTCACCACAAGTTCAATCATTTTGCTTTTGTTTGAGAAAGAGCATATTACGTCTTTTAGAGATAATTTATAATTCACATTTCTTGGGGCAAAAAGAAAAGAACTCACATCAGACCAAAATTTTAAAGATAAATCACAGTTGTAAAACAAATGAGCCAGGTCTTCCTCGTATACATTACAAAAAGAGCATTTGCTGTCGATGTCCATGAATTTTGATAAAGAAACTTTACATGGGTAGATTTTATGAAGTATTTTAAAATGTACCTCTTTAACCTTATTCAGCATACAAAATTTATACGGATTTAGCCATGCCTCTTTCCAATTAATATCGGCGATTTGTGCATTCCAAAAAAATTTCCCTCTAGGAGAGATTTTATGGTTAGATTGAAAAATTAATCTGATATGTTTGTTATTACAGGAATGAGAAAATAATTTGGTACCATCAACTATTAACTCGGGAAGTTTCCTTTCGTTACTTCCAAAAGTAAGGTGACTTTTCATTAAAAGTTTCAACCCATTTGGAATAGCTTTCACAACTTGCTGAAACTGTTTAAATGGAATGGGGAAATTGTAGGTAAACATAAAATCTTCATAAGACAAAACATTTCCATTTTCATCAAACAAATCCATCACAAAGTATATATTTTTTTCAAACCATTTGTCTATAAATAAGGATTTATTTCTAGAGGTAATTAGACAATTGTTCCAGAGAAGCATTTTGTGTGGAGAAAAATTGTGGTGGTAACCAATTTTCCAAGCTAATAACACTTGCTGATGAAATCTGGATAGTTTAATTGGTAGTTTTCCAGGCAGATAGTTACATCTCAGTAGAAAAGATAAGCCTCCAAGCTTTTTGAAAAAAAACTGAGGAATAAAGAACCATAATGAGTTTTCATTTTTTTGACAGTTTCTTAACCAATTAAGTTTAAAAGTATTATTAATATCAAAAAAATCTAACATCTCTAGGCCACCATCAGCTCTTTTGCCAGATATAATATCCTTTTTTAATTTGCAAGGTTTATTTTTCCAAATAAAGTCAAGAAAGGATTTATTAATTTCTTTGGAAGTTTTATCACTCACATAAAGGGATAGAGCTGGGTAAACAAATCTGGAAAGACCCTCAGCTTTGGAAAGCAACACTCTCCCAAACAAAGTCAGATCCCTTTGTAACCAATTATTAAAAATATTTTTAGTTTTTTTAATTTTAGGCATAAAATTCAGTTGTTCACGTGTATTTGTATTTTTGGAAATATGAATGCCAAGATATTTAACAGAGTTTTTTACTGGTATGTTTTCAACTAATAGATCTGTTGAATCGTGTAAAAATAAAATTTCACATTTTTTAAGATTTAACATTAAGCCAGAGGATATGGAAAATTTGGATATACAATCCAGGGCTGTTTTAACTTGACTTTTATCTCTCAGAAATAAAGCAGTGTCATCTGCCAATTGAGAAATTTTTATTTCTCTATCAAATATTTTCAGTCCCTGAATGTTCTGATTATTCAAGATCTGAATAGAAAGAAGCTCAGCCACTAATAAAAACAAAAAGGGAGAGATTGGACAGCCTTGACGTATGCCACGATGGATCCCAAATCTTTTAGAGGTTGCCATATTAAGAATAATAGAGCTATTGATATCTTTATAAAACATTTCTATAATATCAATAAAATTATTACCAAAACCAAAAACTTTAAGTGAGTGGAGTAAGAAGCCATGTTCGATGGTGTCAAAGGCTTTACAAAAATCTAACAACACAATAAGAGCCCCTGAGTCAATTTGATCAGAGTAATCTAGAAGGTCAATTATGAGGCGAATGTTATTACTAATGTGTCTATTTTTCATGAAACCTGTTTGAGCCTCATTAATGATTTCATTCAATCCAGATTTTAATCTTTTAGCATAAACTAGTGCAAACATTTTATAATCTGTATTTAAGAGAGTGATAGGTCTCCAATTATCTATATTTTGAGGATCTTTTTCTGGTTTAGGAATCAGGGAGATTAATCCTTGTTTCATGGTTGTGACCAAATTCTTTTTTTTAATACATTCATTAAACAATAAAAAAAGGGGATCTTCCAATACCTTCCAGAAGTGTTGGTAGAATTCAATTGAAATAGTAGAAGTAATTTCTTTAAATCTAGTTTACATTTAATTTAATTTTAAAAAATCTTAATGTTCTCAAACTAGTTTACAGAAACTTTGATCTTCTACTTTAAACTCAGGAGGATGATGGACAGATCATGACTCAGACTATGATTTCACCTCTAGCTTATTTCTAATTAAAGGGAGTCATTTCCACATATGTTTACATCTTAAATCCAATTTTATATATTTGTAATTTTTTCATTTATTATTTATTTTTCTTTCTTATGTATATGCTGATTTTTTTAATGATTTAATTTAAAATAATAATTTGTATTAAAATAACTGAATGAAATGTGCTGTATAAATAAACTTGCCTAGAACCAGTTATAAGCTGAGCCCGCATTTATCAAGCCTCTTACTCACAAGAACACTGCTATGAATTTACTTAAGAGTAAAAAATAAATGAAACATAAATAAATACTTGGCTCAATTAAAAGTCAGTTACTAAGCATCTCAGTCATTAATTAGGTGAAGTTTAAGATTAAATCTTAAGTATCATTCAGGACACTTTGCTGTGCCACAAATGGGATTTTGGATGACGCACGGACCAATCACTGAATAGATTACAATTATGATGTTCTTATTTAGTCAGGCATAATTGATGGACTGTTTAAGTCTTGAATTTACTTACCATAACCATAATTTTGTCCAGAAAAGGCTTTATTTATCAATTATTAAATCCAGGGCATGTGAAATTGAGTCTAATGGAGGTCTGCTATAGAGATCAGGGCCCGTATTTATCAAGTTTCTCAAAGTGCTATTTTAGTCTTAAGTGCTGAAAATTCATGAAATTTACTCCTACTTTCAAACTTCAGTATAAAAGCAAGTTATCAAATTTCTTAAAGCTAAGAATCACTCTTACTCTCCCAGTTATTTAAGACAGTTCGAGAGGTCTCTCAAGTGGTTAGGAGTTGCCAGTAGGGGCTTGTGATAGCGCTGAGGAGACAGAGACGTGCGCAAATCTTTCAATAGAGGGAGAATGTGTTCGAAATCTTTGACGACAAATAGTTAATCAAACAGTATTGTTTGGACAGAGCAGACATCATCTTTGTCAGCGCTGGTTAATGTTGGGTTTTATAAAAAAATAAATAAAATAAAAAATACTGTTCGAGTAATTCAGCATGCAGTAGCGATCGCTTCTTCCTCCTGCCATGTCGGTTTTCTTTTGGAATCCATGGTGGCTGATTATATATTAAAAAAATCTAGGCTATATATAGGCAGGTCATTTAACAGCACACCAGTTTAAAAAAAATAATTAAATAGATAAAAACATGTTTATCTTTCATTTAAAATGTGTAGGCCTATATTATAATGTATTCTCTTGAAAACTCTTTATTGTCAAATGTGTATTGGATGTAAACTCCTCTTAGGAATTTCACCATTCAATGTGAATTTGAACGTTACCAATGAAGATGGATGGGACAACATGGGGCCATCTGATCGTAGTATAAAGTTTTCTCCATGCACCCAATTTAAAACATTTACGGAATGAACATTGTTCATAATTTTTCTGAAGGTATAGCTAGCTATAGACAATATTCCAACTACTGAGCTACCGGATGTGCCACGTCAGTTTAGCGGAAGTCGGATGACAAAATGTGGAAAAGGGATGGTTTAAAAGTGGGCAGGGCAGAATAAGGTGAATCATATCTCCAAAGACAGATACTAAAGAACTGAGCTCCTGGAGGACTACACAATATATCATCGCATTATCCCTGGATAACATTTGATTAACTATGTTTGTTGTTTACATTATATCCACTTCACACTTTTATCACTGGGACCGCTCCATCGTTCATATTCAAACGAACTGCAAATCCAGCGTCAAACTGGGCCTTATAAAACACATACACAACTCCGTCGCTGTCCTGGAACAACTAACTGCATTCACTTTTCTAACTTTAGCTAGTTTGTAATGTTGCTGTTTGAGCATAAACAACAGCTGCAAAGTTACAATGCTCAAAGTTTAAAGCAAAGGGAGATATTTGTGTTTAAAGAAATCAATTTCTAAGGACTACAGCAAACGGCCGGTTGGGAACCAAAGCCTTTACCTCCAGACTTGCTGACATCAGCGGGTTCAATATTTACATAAACCCCTCCTCCGAGAATATTAAATAAGGGGGCCGAGGCCCTTTTTTATTGCTTTGGAGAAGAGTAGGCTGGAGTGCACAAGCCGGTTAGCGAACACAGCTGGGCCAGCTAACCAATCAGAGACTGGAGTTTTACCACCCCTTTAATGCTGGGTTATTTGGGAAGCAAAAGTTATTTTTCCCTCGCAACCAAAATCACACTTCTTTGGTGACACTGTTGATTTCGGGGTCTAGAAAAAATAAATGACAACGCTGCCGACGGCTACTGTAACATGAACAAAGCACAATGATGGGCGCGCTCTTGCTCTCGCTCTGGTTGATGCGTATGCATCAAGGGGGTAATCTAGCACTCGGAAAGCGTTCCACCCATAGGGGCGGCCATTGCTAACCAAGCCATCACCTGCTGTTAGCATCCCATTGACTCCCATTCATTTTTGCGTCACTTTGACAGTGAACTTTAAAGACTCCATTTGTCCATTGTTTATTTATAAAGAAACACGACAATGTATAAAAGGCTCCATTACCTTGTATCTTACACTATCGCCCTGTAGAAGCTGTTTTTGTAAAAATTGGCTAACGATTGCATCATAACCAACTCTGTCGCACAGTAGAGAAATTACCGTATAGACAGGAGGAGACACTCAGAAGCAATCTTTTACTGTCTACGAGACAGTCGGGGGGACGTGGAAACATAAAGTCCGATAAAGTCAAGAGGGAAGAATGGGGAGAAGCCCATAGTGAGCCAAAAGCAACGGGACAAAAAATTTAAACAACGTGATCCAGGTTTCACTTTTCACAACTAGAAGACCTACAACTGTCAGACAGCTCACGTCACATCTACGTCATCAAGCTCAGTCTGAGCCTGCGCAGTTTGCCGCCGTTGAAGTCTATGTGGTTGCTGTGTCCATTTATTTTACTGTCTATGGTATGCATGCTCTTCCGAGAGAATTGCCCATATAAGGAATTTCGCCCTATATACCGTCATACAGGGTGAAACTTATACAAATTCTCAAGGAGTGTATTTGGCACAGAAGTACTGTCATACGTCCAACTTATTTTTTTAAACTTTGGCTTTGTTTAGCAAATTTAATACAACTCTTTAACAGAGTAAATAAGTCATAATGCATGAAATAGCATTAGACATCCCCTTTTGTCTTGCTGAATAATAAAGTTGTAGTGACCCCTTTTGAATGTTATCCAATATAATCTAACTGTACACTCAACCATAACTGTTTATATACTCAAATAAAAGTGATGTAAGGAAACTTTGAGAGGTTTACAATGAAGCTGCACAGTTTAAGTGGAATTTTAAAATTATTTAGTGAAAAACAATTAAAACAAACTGCTAAAGTTACCTTTATGGGGTATACTTCAGGATTAAGCTAAAGTACAAAACTCTTGAGGTCAAACGAGCAAATAAATATATTTTCTGTCTAACATAGGGGAACAAGTTTATGGTGGCATTTACCAGACTTCCCTTTTGAATAGAAAATATGTCAACACAGGAAATAAACCAAACCTTGGCAAGCAGTTTCATCATCAGCAAGCTTGTATAATTGGGGATGGAGAGCTCTGGTGATACAAACCAAACATTAGACTTGAACTGATCGCATTTGGGCCCGTATTCGGAGAATTACTCAAAAGAACAGTGCTAAGAATTTACTTATGAGTAAAAAAAAAAAAAAATCTTGGCTAAAAGCTGGGCTTAAAAGTTATTTATCAAGCATCTCAGTCATTATTTAATTGAAGAGTACTAAATCTTAAGTGTCAGTTTTAGAGATGATTTGCTGTGCGACAAACGGGATTTTGGATGACGACATAGGCATGGACCAATCACTGAATAGATTTCCTTATTTAAGAATATTCTCAGATAAAATCATATTGAATGTTTACATTCCACACACAATAAAGCATTTTCATAAACACATTTTCCACATTACAAATTTTAAACTGGTGTGCTGTTAAACATATAGCCAGGTGACGCATTATTCATTAGAGTGTGATTTTACCGCCTGAGATCAAGCAGTGTTGTGATAAATGGATAATATGAATATTTTACTTAAATTTAGACTGAAATATTTTTTGAGTGTGGAGTCTAGTATATGCAAAATGTAAGGTAAAGGTAAGATTGTCTAATCATGCTATCACCTGATATAAGTAATAAGGTATACACACATCAAATGTATTAATAATGAATGATTCTGAAATAAGACAACTGTGAAAGTTTAGAAGTTTATAACGTTTATTTATTTTAAAGCTGCTGTCCGTAGCTTTTTTTGTGTTCAAGATTTACAAAAATTATATGATGAGAATGTACAACGTGAATCCATTTTCCAAACCGCGTTTTTGTCCTACCCTAAATCATTATGGTACACTTATAATAAGTATTTATATTGGGACTATTTCAGGCCAGACTGGAAGGTACCGCTGCGGAGGAGCACAGTCCCTGCGTGATCCGCCAGGCACAGAGAGAAGTAGCTCCAGCTACAATGTTCTTACGCAAGATACATGCAGTTCTGTTGATTAACCACTAGAGTGCCAAAAGTTACGAACTGCAGCATTAACTATACAAATTTGTTTTCTTTTAAGTACACAAACTCTTCTTAACTAAACTCTCCATTAAATATGTTGGGTCTCAGGTTAAAATTGCTGTTTCCAGTGGGCTCAGTGGCATTGCCTAAAGATGAGCAGCGGCTCTGAAATGTGGGGACCCAGAGGAACCTCTGCCAGAAGCGGCTAATGGACATCATCACCTCTTACTACCACAGAGCTACTGATGTGCAGTAATGCCCAACAATGCCCCTCTGCCTCCTCCTCCTTCATTTTGCACCCAGGATGAGCTCAGAGAGGGTCTCAAGCATCTTCGACATGCCTTTGTCAAGCCTTCTGCACAAATGTCTGAGTGCTGCTCAGGGACAGGAGCCAGAACAGCTTGCATCCTCACCACATGCTGACCAAAATCTGCCAGAGGTGTATGTTGTTTTATGACAGATTCGTAGCCCTTGATCACAACAAATGTACAGCATTGGAGCGTGTAACGCTTGAGCAGAGTTCCTCTCACTTGTGGCATTTGCCTTACAGTGGCTAGAGGGTTGTGGGTTTACAGTCAGCCACAGAGGCAGTTGTGTAAAAGCGAGCCCTGGCTGTCAAGAAGCCCATACAGAGTTTTGAACTCAGAGTAACTGCTGGAGATCAAATGGCCTCTCCTTAAGTGTGATGAGTCTCTGGAGGACCTGTTCAGAAGGCAGAGGTATGATGTGAAGATGGTGGATTGGACACCTCAGTTGCAGCCAAATCCACAAGGATCTGCAAGTGCAGCTAAGGGCCTGTGAGCTGCTCATCTGAGTTCCATCACAACAAGTTCTGCTAAAAGTCCCATACAGTGAGCAATTATGTGCCAAGACTGTAGCTATACTAAAAGCCTTTTATTTTGAGTATATGCTCCCTCATGTGTCAGATGAGTTTCAGGCAGGCCGTCTGTTGCTTTCCACAAGATATTTGCAGTTTTGTAAATAAGCAGGAAAGCTAACGTTTCTTTCTACTGACCTTCATGTGGAGGTAATATTTCACCATTTAATTTTCATATGTAATAAACCAAGAAGGAATTAATTTGTAAACTTTACATTATTCCTTCAAATCAGATTACTTTAAATTTTAAGAGGAATCTACAGAGCTCACATTGTATGGTTTTATAAGAAATTACTGACAGAAAACATCTGGCCACATTGTAAATATTCATAATATAAAACCTAATTCACAACCGGTAACATCTGGTCACATTGTAAAGGTTTATTAATCATTATTTACAACAGGTAACATCTGGTCACATTGTAACGGTTTATACAAATAACAATACTTCCACATTCACACTGATTAGTTTAAGCAAAACCAAAGGTAAAATGTATCGAAAGAAATTGAATGCAACCACAAATCAACACTTATTCATCCTCTAAATCAGAAATAATGTCACTTCGAAGGTTATACAGGGCTGCACAAATGTGGGCTCCACAGGACAGTGTGTGTGGAAGAGATGTATCCAAAAGGAGACAGGATACATGCATTTCACACAAAAGTTTTGCATGTGTGTAATAAAGTTTGTATGTGTGCTTGTAATATTTGAAAGATAAAATCTATAATGCAAATCTGTATCCACCAGTTGTAAATCGCTTTGGAGCGTCTGCAAAATTAATAAGTGTAACTCCAACGTGTGTACCAGTGGAGCTTTGCTGGCATCTAACGGGGAAAATCTGGTACTGCGCTCAAATTAAATGTTTATGCGGATGGGTCAGTGTATTGAAGCGTGTATGTGGCCGCTTGTCAAGAATAGAAAACAAAAGTTTTATCCCTTTATAATCACTAAAAGCTGTCACTCATTCAATAAACGCAATCTCACAAAGTTCTGCAGTGAAGCTGGTATACAATTAATCTCTTATTATCACAATGTCTGCACTTACAGAGGATTGAAGCGAGTGAACTCAGCACCTGGACAAATACTCGAGCGTTGAGTGAGTGGATTCCAAGTTCAACACCTGTCATTGGCCAATTGCGTTATAGAAATCTACAAACATGTCTGTGATTGGCTACATTACTCAATGAAGCGAAAACACGTTGGAGATTTAATCATTTGACGAGTGCAAATAAAGATACACACTGGATCTTTTGCTAGTTTATTTTCACTAATAATGTGCTATTATTACGAATTCTTGCAGAGGATTACATATCCTAGACAAGCAGTTATGGGCAACTTTTCCCTAAAGCAGAAGCAGCAGGTGCATTCACGCTGTAAACCAATGCTGCCTCTCAGTCTTTTTGCCACTCAGTAGGGCGTAATCGCAGTCACTCCAGCTGAAGATGGCGTCACGTGCATTCCCTCTATTCTGTGCCCCATATACTAGCGTTATAAGCTAATCTGTTATAGAGAGAAAACTCTTTACATTCGATTTTCATGAAAACGCACCCCAGAGAACGATCTACTCAGTAACCATGTCATGTGTTAATTACCCCTAGGTTCATTTTTCACCGGAGTTGTCCTTTAATTTAGAAATAAAAGACATTTTTCTACCCTGATTTTAGCCCATTGATTTGAACACTGTTTGAAGGGGCGCGTCTGCCGTGAGACTTCGATGTAAATGCCCATGTTGTGATTGGCTGACAGCTTTGCATATTAAATAGCTAAGTATTGCGTTTAACTCTCTCTCAAATTTTTACACGTTTTTGCTATTACAGCTAATCATAAAAAGGGATTATTTTGCATTTTATTTAGATGGAATTATATTGAGATCGCGGCAAGAAAGTTTGCAGTGATGAGCATTGGAGCCGAACACAGACATGTTGAGCACATGAATGCAGCGATCTCGTAATTGCAACTCTATTTCTGCACACTAACAAGAGTGCAAACACAATGTATAAGAGATTTGTTGATTGTAACGAGAGTTTAATCACAATTTAGATAACAGATTACTTTCATGCTGCTACTAAGAGAAACAACGTGACCCTTTATACTGGTTTGATTTACTGACAGACAGACAAAGAACTCAAATACTCCTCGCTGCAGACTGTAGCGCGGTGACGTCACGAATATTGCGTCACGAATGTGTTAGCGCGCATGCGCAAAGTGACGTTTCGTCGGTATTTAATACGCATGCGCGGCGATGATGTCACTTTTGTGTATTCGCGCATGCGCGTACATTCATTTTCAACTTCAATCACCTGAGGATGATGTTAGCGTTCGCTCGAAAGGTATGGATTCCATGGCAGTAAGTCAATAAGCAGTGTATTTATGTTGTTTTTAACAATTGTGTGTTTGTGTTAACAGCTTTTAATTGTTAGGGATGCTATATAGAGCGTCATAAATGTTTAATTTATTAATGTTTAACATGTGTGCCTCTAAACAAATTAATGCTTTGAAGATGTCTTAAAATAGAGCAGAAAGACTTAAATTAAGGAAGTCATGTCATTGATTGTTGCATGCATTGCAAAAATAAAATAAAATAAAAATCCTAATTTTTGTCTTGTTTTTCCAAATAGATATTTAAACATCTTTAAACAGAGATGCATTTACATGGAATGCAAATGTAAATTGGAGTCTCAAAAGAATTAATAAAATTATGGGAATTTATGTTGAAAACAAATCAAATATCTGTCTGTCTGTCTGTCTGCATGTCATGCCAATCTGTAATGTGTCTGTCTGTTTGTCTGCATGTCTGTCTGTAATGTGTCTGTCTGTATGTCATGCCAGTCTGTAATGTGTCTGTCTGCATGTCATGCCAGTCTGTAATGTGTCTGTCTGTAATGTGTCTGTCTGCATGTCATGCCAGTCTGTAATGTGTCTGTCTGCCTGCATGTCATGCCAGTCTGTAATGTGTCTGTCTGCCTGCATGTCATGCCATTCTGTAATGTGTCTGTCTGTCTGCATGTCATGCCAGTCTGTAATGTGTCTGTCTGTAATGTATGTCCGACTGCATGTCATGCCAGTCTGTAATGTGTCTGTCTGCCTGCATGTCATGCCAGTCTGTAATGTGTCTGTCTGTCTGCATGTCATGCCAGTCTGTAATGTGTCTGTCTGTAATGTCTGTCTGCCTGCATGTCATGCCAGTCTGTAATGTGTCAGTCTGTATTGTCTGTCTATATATATATATATATATATATATATATATATATATATATATATATATATATATATATATATATATATATATATATATATATATATATATATATATTGTTTGTCTGTCTGTGTCTATCTATTTATCATGTTTTTGTTTCTGATAGACTGTAAACTCTCAGTTTATAAACTACTTTGAACTAATGAATCTTCAAGCTTCATAGCTATTGAAACTATTTCAAAATTTCAGGCTAGGCTTTCTCAATCTAAAGTTTGTCTTGAGAATTTTTTTATCTTGTTTTTATTCTTAATGAAGTAAGTCTCTTAGGTACTTTACAGACAAAGCCAATAGCATATCTTTGTCTAACTTCTTCCAATAATGCATTTTAAAATATTGTCCTGGTATAATCCTGTACCATGTTAATGCCTTTCTTCAAAATTATTCAACATTGTTTGTGCTATATTTTATCTAAATTAGGTGTCTAGAACTGGTGCGCATTTTCCACAGAACACAAACAAGAGTTTGGGGTGCCCTGCTCATTGACACTGTGCTTGCACTGCACTCTCCAAGGACTGCCCACCCGGGTCTGCACCTGATGGCGGATGGGGAGTCCTGAGGTGATTTCATCCAGAGAACGAGGATGAGGGCTATTGCTCGGGTTGAATGTTTTTTTTTAATGATGGAGGGAAATTTCAGGCTGAGTAGATTTGAATGGATTGTTTTGTGTGTATGCGATATAAAAAATGATAATGTTTGTACTTTGTATATGTGTGTATGATAATCTGTATGTGTACATAATTCTGTAATTATAATGATAAAAGCGATGTCTGCTTTGCTTTGAAATAAAAGAAAGTTGTCACTCTTATGAGTTATAATTTGGGATATAGACATAGACACTGAAAATGTACTGTATGTAGTCAGTTTAACATCAAACTACTTTATTGGCATAAATGTTTTACATGCCGTATTGTCAGAGAAACTGTCCAAAAAAATATAATACACAAAAATAAAGAAGAACAATGTAGGCTACAACTTAATGTGAAAATAATACATTTATACCATCTGCCATTATTTTTTTACAATTAATGATCTATGTACATAATAATACTAAGGGTGGTTATTTATTTATTTAGTGATATTATTTTATTTATGGTCTTAGCGTAATTAGTTTATACGTTTGTAATGCATGGGGCATGTAATTCTTGCAAGTTTCTTTGTGCGTTTGCTGTATTGAATTGGGAATTCAAATTAATAATTTTTGTGAGGCTAAAGATGAATTTCCACCGGCGTGGACAATAAAGAGTTGTAATCTAAACTACACTTAGTTTAAATAAAATACACAGCCATTACAGAGTATACTTTGTAATTCCTTATAATTATATCAGATGGCATGGTCAAAACCAAGGATATGTGTACTCCGTTTTGCTGTTTTTTATTATTACTTTAGCGTTTTTAACATTTTATCAACCTATTATGTCAAGTTTTCTCATGCATTTTAAAGACGTGGGACGTCAAACAAGAAATCAAAACACGTGACATCACCGCATAACGCAAATAGTACACGCATGCGCTATCACCACGTTATGGCGCATGCGTTTTAAAGATATGCGATACGTAATATACGTGACGTATATTCGTGACGTCAGCGCGCTACAGTCTGCAGCGAGGGGTATCTCAAAGAACTTACTGTAAATGAATCATTACATATCAGAAATCACTGGTCACAGATCAGGCATTAGAAATAACAATTGATTACTGCCGCATTATTGTTGAGTCCATTTCTTAAAAGTCTTTTTGCAAAACCTGCACTAAATTTGATCTTCTTCTGTCTTTCACCTTATCTAGATAGGCACATTCAAAAATGAGTCGTTCTCTGGACTTAGTTACAATAAAAGTTGTTTTTGGAATAACAAGGAAATGTTCAGTTGTAAAATTTGCAGAATATTCTTATAGTATGATGGCCTCTTATATAGCAAAAGCTCAAGGGTAAAAAAACTAATTTTATGAACCCTTTAAATTGTAATAGTTTACAATATTAATTTGTTTTGTATTTTTAATTAAAGGGTTAGTTCACCCAAAAATACATTAATTACTCACCCTCATGTCGTTGAACACCTGTAAGATGTTCGTTCATATTCGGAACACAAATGAAGATATTTTTGTTGAAAGCTGATGGCTGAGAAAGGCTTCAGAAAGTCCTCCATTGGCATTTAGTACATTTCCACTGACCCACTCAAAAGACCCATAGAAGGCACTAAAGACGTCGTTACAAAGTCCATCTCACTACAGTGGCTGTACAATCATTTTACAATGCGACGAAAATAGTTAGTGTGCGCACAAAAATCTAAATAACGACTTTATCCACTAAGTTATTGACATGAACTCGACGCATGCGCGAGAATATGACGCAGCTCCGCCGTTCGATTCATGACCCAGAAGAGGAGGAGCGCCGCTATCGCGTGAGTTCCAGGTGAGTTTACGTCAGAGACCTACTAGAAGATAATAACTTGGCGGATAAAGTCATTATTTAGATTTTTTTGCGCACAAAAACTATTCTTGTCGCTTCGTAAAATGATTGTACAGCCACTGTAGTGAGATGGACTTTGTAACGACGTCTTTAGTGCCTTTTATGGTTCTTGTGAGCTGGTCAGTGGAAATGTACTGAATGCCAATGGAGGCCTTTCTGAAGCCTTTCTCAGCCATCAGCTTTCAACAAAAATATCTTCATTTGTGTTCTGAAGATGAACGAATGTGTTACGGGTGTCCAACGACATGAGGGTGAGTAATTAATGAAAAAAATTTCATTTTTGGGTGAACTAACCCTTAAAAAAAATAAAGCCATGGTGAGAATGGAGAGTCTTCTTTCAAAAACATTCTTTCAAAAAAAAAAAAAAAAATCTTACTGACCTCAAACTTTTGAAAAGTATATGTGATATTGTAGACATGATTAGGTTTTGACCAAGTCATAGATCATAATGTAGTTTTGCTTCTAGATCCCTGGAAAGTGTTGTGTATAATATTTGTTCTTCTACATGAATTGCATCCTTGCCCAGAGCAAAGAGAGACAGATCCAGTCTTGAGCAGTCTTTATTAAGATAAATGAACAGTTTGGCATTTTTAGTCCTCTTCATGGAATCGATGGATGTAATACTCACGAGCCAATGGGGAGTTGACAAACACACACACACACACACACCCTATGACTTGCCAGAGGGTGCGTGTTAAATGTCCAAGCAGTAATCAATGCAGAGAAATTAGCTATTGATTGTGTATAGTTTTGTAATAGGTTACCTATGGGTTGCTCTATTAGAAAATTCCAATATTCCTCTCTCTGGGAATAAAGGCATAATAACTTTGTTTAGCCTTGACTGAGAGTGTCAAGGCAGAAGTGAGTCGGCTTTTCAGGGTCAAACTCTAATTAGTATAAAGGTCAAATTGGAAATAAACATGGTGATAAAAAATAATGATGAACTTGGCATCCGAAGCAAAGTTCATTAAGAGCTGTGTAGGAATGGTGCCTCTTTATTGGCTTTTACATGACTGTGATCTATATTAGGTTCTCTCTTTTAAAACCCAGCTTTTAAATCCTAACCTGACATCAACATTTTTACTCTGTGTCCGAGATTAAGAAGGCAAACAGTACTGTAATGAGATTTAATAAAGTATGTACAGATTGTGACATTTATCTGGCGGAATTCACCAAAACAATATAATAAAAACTAAATCACAAAAAATAAAAACATATTATAAATATAAATTTAGCATCTCCAAAACTGCACCTCTTGTGGGGCGTTCCCAGTCTGTAGTGATCAGTATCTATCAAAAGTGGTCCAAGGAAGCAACAGTGGTGAACCGGTGACAGGGTCATGGGTGGCTGAGGCTCATTGATGCATGCCGGGAGCGAAGGCTGGCCCGTGGTCCGATCAAACAGACAAGCTACTGTAGCTCAAATTGCTCAACAATGTTTGCTGCATATGGGGCTGTATAGCCGCATACTAGTCAGCGTGCTCATGCTGACTCCTGTCCACCGCGGAAAGTGCCAACAGTGAGCATGTGAGTATCAGAACTGGACCACGGAGCAATGGAAGATTGTCTCGTCAGATGAATCACATTTTCTTTTACATCATGCGGAGGGCCGGGTGCATGCCCGTCGCTTACCTGAGAAACACATGGCACCAGCATGCACTATAGGAAGAAGGCAAGTCGGTGGAAGCAGTGTGATGCTTTGGGCAATGTTCTGCTGGAAACCTTGGGTTCTGCCATCCATGTGGATGTTACATTGACATGTCCCACCTACCTAAGCATTGTTGCAGACTATGTGTTCACCCTTTCATGGAAACTGTATTCCCCGGGGACTGTGGCCTCTTTCAGCAGAATAATGTGCCGTGCCACAAAGCAAAATTGGTTCAGGAATGGTTTGAGGAGAACAAAAACGAGTTTGATGTGTTGAATTAGCCTCCAAATTCCCCAGATCTCAATCCATCCGAGAACCTGAGGGATGTGCTGAGTGAACAAGTTCAATCAATGAGGCCCCACCTCACAACTTACAGGACTTAAAGGATCTGCGGCTAACATCTTGGTGCCAGATACCACTAGCACACCTTCAGGGGTCCAGTGGAGCCCATGCCGAGTAAAGGCTGTTTTGGCAGTTATAGTTGTCTGTTGGTCCCCCTTTATTTATATATATATATATATATATATATATATATATATATATATATATATATATATATATATATATATATATATATATATATATATATATATATATATATATATATATATATATAAACTGTAACTTTTGACTCAATGAACTACTAATTTTCTGCTTATTATTAGTTAGTACAGTAGTTTTTGTGGCATTTAGGTATTGGGCAGGATTAAGGAAGTAGTGAAGTGAAGTAACATGTGGCCAAGTATGGTGACCCATACTTGGAAATTGTGCTCTGCATTTAACCCATCCAAGTGCACAAACAGTAGTGAAAACACACACACCGTGAACACACACTCAGAGCAGTGTGCAGCCATATTGCTGTGGTGCCCAGGGATCTAGAATAAAGTCAAAATTCATGCCGAATAAATAAGGCATTAATACAGGTCCTTCTAAAAAAATTAGCATATTGTAATAAAGTTCATTATTTTCCATAATGTATTGAAACAAATGTAACTTTCATATATTTTAGATTCATTGCACAGCACACTAACTGGAATATTTCAGGTCTTTTATTGTTTTAATACTGATGATTTTGGCATACAGCTCATGAAAACCCTAAATTCCTGTCTCAAAAAATTAGCATATCATGAAAAGTTTCTCTAAACGAGCTATTAACCTAATCATCTGAATCAACTAATTAACTCTAAACACCTGCAAAAGATTCCTAAAGCATTTAAAAACTCCCAGCCTGGTTCATTACTCAAAACCGCAATCATGGGTAAGACTGCCGACCTGACTGCTGTCCAGAAGGCCATCATTGACACCCTCAAGCGAGAGGGTAAGACACAGAAAGAAATTTCTGAATGAATAGGCTGTTCCCAGAGTGCTGTATCAAGGCACCTCAGTGGGAAGTCTGTGGGAAGGAAAAAGTGTGGCAAAAAACGCTGCACAACGTGAAGAGGTGACCTGACCCTGAGGAAGATTGTGGAGAAGGACCGATTCCAGACCTTGGGGGACCTGCGGAAGCAGTGGACTGAGTCTGGAGTAGAAACATCCAGAGCCACCGTGCACAGGCGTTTGCAGGAAATGGGCTACAGGTGCCGCATTCCCCAGGTCAAGCCACTTTTGGGCTACAGAGAAGCAACACTGGACTGTTGCTCAGTGGTCCAAAAGTACTTTTTTCGGATGAAAACAAATTTTGCATGTCATTCGGAAATCAAGGTGCCAGAGTCTGGAGGAAGACTGGGGAGAAGGAAATGCCAAAATGCCTGAAGTCCAGTGTCAAGATTTTGTTTTTCAGCACGACCTGACACCTGCTCACAGTGCCAAAACCACTGGTAAATGGTTTACTGACCATGGTATTACTGTGCTCAATTGGCCTGCCAACTCTCCTGACCTGAACCCCATAGAGAATCTGTGGGATATTGTGAAGAGAAAGTTGAGAGACGCAAGACCCAACACTCTGGATGAGCTTAAGGCCGCTACCGAAGCATCCTGGGCCTCCATAACACCTCAGCAGTGCCACAGGCTGATTCCCTCATGCCATGCCGCATTGAAGCAGTCATTTCTGCAAAAGGATTCCTGACCAAGTATTGAGTGCATAACTGAACATTATTATTTGAAGGTTGACTTTTTTTGCATTAAATACACTTTTCTTTTATTGGTCGGATGAAATATGCAAATGTTTTGAGATTTTGGGTTTTCATGAGCTGTATGCCATAATCTTCAGTATTAAAACAATAAAAAAAAAAACTGAAATATGTCAGTTGGTGTGCAATAAATCTAAAATATATGAAAGTTTAATTTTTATCATTACATTATGGAAAATAATGAACTTTATCACAATATGCTAATTTTTTTAGAAGGACCTGTATGTGTTTCATAATAAACAGCAAATCCTAGTAATATGCATGCTAACAAAGGACTAGTTATAGCGAGAACTGAACTCAAAATAAAGTGTTATGTGTATGTATATATATTAGGGGTGTAACGATACGCGTATTCGTATTGAACCGTTCGGTACGAGGCTTTCGGTTCGGTACGCGGTACGCATCATGTACCGAACGGTTCTTGGACTAATTAATTAGATTTGGAAAAAAAAAAAAGTTTGTGAAATATAATAATATGCTTTCGACAAGGTAGCCCAATAACCAAAACGACATAACAGCCAATGCCCCTGACACCGCCGAAGTGAAAGAAAAAAAAAACACCAAATATGTTTTAGGCTGCTCAGTCAGGTGCTCGCTTACTCAGTAGGCTACGCGCTGAATGCTCGTGGCAAAATGGCTATTGCGTTTAACAGACCAGAAATACGTAGAAGATCCTCCAATAACCAACTGGTCTGGTGTTTGGGTGAACTTTGGATTCTTTGTAAGGTATGATGGTGTTGGCAAGATTGATGGATTAAAAAACAACGGTATGTCGCATTTGCTGATGGTACAGCAGCGGGAATAATTCATGTCATGTCAATCAACTCATTTACGCCGACAACAAGACGATAAAAAGGAGAAACAGCCACAAACTATCCCACAAACTATCCCCGCAGCATTTAGACAGACATTTCCAACGTATTCAAATGGCAAAAGACATCACCGCGGCGAGTGGTCCATTTATAGCCGCGGATATGAGACCTAACGCCCGTTTCACACATACTCCGTCTGCAGTGCGTGTGCGGTGCGTATTTTTTTCCGTACCCATGTTAACGGATTACAGCTTTCACACTGCACACGGATGCGGTCCGTCAGTCCGTTCCAGGAGCGTTGCGTCTGCAGCAGTGCACGGATCGTTTTCATACCGAGTCTATTTTTTGCTGCGCTGCGTTGCGTTGCTGCATTAAAGCGATAGAACATTGTTCGCATTAAAATAAACATGTACTGACGCGAAAATCTAGTAATTTCAACACGGATGCATATCATTTAAAATATACTCTTGTTTCAAAGTCAACACATGGCTTTTTTTCTCAAGTAAAGCAACAAAACGACACCTTACCTGGCATTTAGGTAAAAAAAAAAGTGCCATAATGGAGAGCACTCGTACTTTCTTGGAGATGAAATGCAAAGTTATTTTTGACCTGCAGGATTTCTTTTCAAAGGGTTTAAAAACGAAAGAAAAGACGAGGGTCGGCTGTTTTTGAATAGACTATTCTAAGTTTCTAATTTAAAATGTTTATGATTTTAGGATATAACCTATGTTTAAATGTTTTGCCTTTTGTGTGAGCTAAATCTAAAGTATATTTATATATAAATATGAATTAATGAATTGAAAAAATGTTGTTTAAATGTAGGCTTGTAGCCTACGTTAACCTGTCTACTCAGAAAGATTAAACAAAGAGAATTGCAATTCTGATGAGCCATGATCAGTAACAACTTCTGGATTTTAAATAAAAAATCATTAATAAATGCTGTGTTTGTGGTATGTATAGCGGATCAGTTGCGGCCTGCAAACGCAGCATATGTGAAAGGACTACAGGGTGTGGGGCTCCTGCAACGCACACGCAACGCAGCACGCACCGCACACGCACTGCAGACGGAGTATGTGTGAAACGGGCGTAA